>NW_013666109.1:380514-383246 GCF_000517525.1 Limulus polyphemus | reverse complement strand
TATTTTTGTATATAAGTGCGCCAGATAAAGCGAGACAACCAATCAGAATTAAATTGCAGACAGGCAGATATAGAGACGGACAATTGAGTCAAGCGCGGTAGTGACGTAAGTAAAGCGCGTGAATCGTTCGTTGTGAATTATAGCATGTGTTTAATTTAAAGTGGCTGTGAAAATTAAGTGTATTGCAAAGTTGAATTGAGAAAGAATAAACTAGTTTTATTTAAGAAAAGACTTGTATCGCTGAAATTTCATCGTAAATAAATTATACGGAAAATTAACAAACGAACACAGAGACGTAACAATATGCAACACTAATAAACTGAATATAAGCTTGATGCTATCAGTAGCCAGATATTATCAAAAAATCATTGACAATAGCTATCTGTTAGTAGTCAAATGACACTGGCAAAATCATCTACGTGAAAACAATATGAGTATTATTATGTTTAAGAACGTTTGCATTTTTTCTTATTGACATAGACTTGCATTTTCACTGTATGAAGAGAAAATAATCACTTATGTTTCTCCACAAATTTTCTCATATATTTATTTAACTGTCAAAGCTACTAATATTTTATGTTTAACCTTTTACAGAACCTCAGTTTGTTGGCTCTTACAACATTGGAGATTATGTTTATTTCTTCTTCAGAGAAAATGCTATTGAATTCATCAACTGTGGAAAGAACATTTTCTCTCGTGTAGCAAGAGTTTGTAAAGTAAGTATGGTCAATTTATTTTTCAACAACAAAGGTTTGCAAATATGAACCAACAATTTTTTCATCTTTGCGTTATTCCATTATTCAACTCTCAGAATGCTTGCAAAGTACAGTTTGTTGAAAGAAAGCACCTTCCTTAGCTGTTTATTATAGTTTTTTTATGACAGAAGTTTCAAAAGAACGAAAAATGGTTGTTAAAACTTACATCCATATAGTCTGAGCTCTAAGTAATATGAAAACATTTATCATTTTTTTCTTATCTTCTGCAGTGTCTTAAAAGTTGCCTTGTTCTTTAGGTTGTGGAATGCAATTGCATGTTTATGTTAATGTATTTTCAGATGTTATTAAAGTTACTAAAGTAGAGTGCTAAGCCCCACTAATGGACAAATCAGGTAGTCATCACTTCTGTGGAATTAAAGACAACACCTAGTAAATAGAATGCCCTCTAGTGTACTTGTCTAAAAGATTTTGAACCTCCAACATTACTCAAATGTTTTTTTTTATTTCAAAAACAAACCATAACCAGCTAGCTGCTTGTTGAGTTGTTTTTGTGTTTGACTAATAGATTTAATTTTTCTCTCAAACATTTTAAGTGATGAAATCTATAAAATGCTGAGTGTTATTGATTGCTTTGTTACTTAAAATGGCCAAGGCTACTACTCACTATACCATTAAACATAAAGTTATGGAATTAAAATACACACATTTTGTGTTTTCAATTACTTCTCTTCTCTAAATATAAATATAAATTCTAAGTCTAAACACAGAAAGTTTATTTTCTTCAAAAAAGTATATTTTCTTTTCTTTTCTAGATTTTATAAAAGCAACTACCTTTATTTGCAAACTGAATAATTTTGAGGAAACACTAAACACAAAACCAGAAAACAATATTGTTTAACCTTTGAAAAGGCTGTTCCAACTTTTTTTTGAGTGTGTTATATTTATTATGCAGTATTTGCTGTATGTATGTGCTTCAATACAGCTCATTTTTAAAGCGAGAAAAAAGTAGAGCATTTGAATTGCTTTAAAAAGTTTAATATCTAGTACTTACAGACTAAAAGCTAGATGTGATAAATCATGAAAACTAATCTATTTTAAACACTTGAAGGAATATTTACTGATAATTTAGTTAATTTCCAGCTAAAGTAATACTCGAGAAAGAAAGACAGAAATGTTTGTAATTGGTTTGATTTAATTATTATAAATGTGGAGTGATGAAGCTTGCTTATAAAATAAATTGAAAAGAAACATAAGACAAGTGTAGTTTCTGTTGATATATAACTGGTAAGAGACTGATCTAAATATCTGATTTTATGTATACATGTATTTATACAAAAAATAATCATCCATCATAAAAGTACAGAGGGAACACTGCATGTATAAATTTATCATACATAATTCTTATACGTTTTGTTGTTTTTCTAGAAAGATACGGGTGGGAAAAATATATTGAACAACAACTGGGCATCTTTCTTGAAGGCTCGTTTCAATTGTTCAATACCAGGAGAATTTCCTTTCTATTTCAATGAAATACGTAAGTTTGTTTTAGGCTTAGAAAAAGCTGTATTTTGTTTTCATTTTCGGTTGAAGTGTTATTTGCTTTTTATAAGTCAGAAGAGCTTGTGAATGTAATTGAATTATTAAAAAATGTATGTTTGTGTTATGAGAAAAGAAACAACTGCATAATGATGTCTAACTTGATAAGAAAACGTACAAAACTCAAAATATTTATAAATACACCCACACACACACACACATATTAATCTCCGAAAATCTTAAAAGTTAAAGTTACCTAACATTTAAATAGATGTGATCTTAATCAGCATAATTTGTCATATTATTGTATGCGTAATATGTTTTATATATTATAACTACCCTTGCTACGAAGAGTAACGCAGGACCACAAATTCCAGAAACATAACTTTTATTATATCAAACCTTTCAGCTTCCGCCTTTCTAAAGGATAAAGTCTCAAGTGTTGTTATAACTACATTTTAAACGATACCTTAGAGCAGG
>NW_013666109.1:378233-379681 GCF_000517525.1 Limulus polyphemus | reverse complement strand
CTTTGGAAACTCGAGGTTGACATCTTCTGCGATTCCAGTGCGAAACTCTTTGAAACGCTGAAAATGAGAGAAGTTTCCTCCTTCCAGTTTTGCTTCAAACAATGATAGCTTTCTCCGAAATCCTTTGATGATTCTGTAGAGATCACAGATAAGGTTATCCTTTCCCTGAACTTTCAAGTTCAATTCATTCATGTGGGTTGTGATGTCAACCAAAAATGACAACTTTGACAGCCAGGTAGGATCTGAAAGAAGTGGATCAGCTCTATCCTTTTCTGTGAGAAAAATATCTATTTCTCTTCGGAGCTTATAAAACGAAACAGGACTTTACCGCAGCTGAGCCACCTCACTGCTGTGTGATAAGGCAAGTCACAGAATTCAGAATCAATTTCTTCAAGAAAAGCCTGGAACTGGCGGTGATGAAGTGCATGACCCCGAATGAAGTTCACCGCAGAAACGACTGGTTTCAATACGCAAGAAATATCTAAGTCTTTCCCACAGAGTGCTTGCTGATGTATATTGCAGCGTATAAACAGAGCGCCCGGGAGTTGAAGATCTTCCAACTTAGTTCGTATCTGCCCCACCAGATCCTTCCTCACTCCAGCCATGTTTTTTCGTCCATCAACTATAACACATCGAAGCTGAAGTTTATCGCCTTGCAAAGTTTTCTGCACTTCCATGAAAATGTCTTCTCCAGTTGTTGTTCCGTGCATGCTGTGATCTGAAAGTCCAAATTAACACCACGAATGAATACGAGAAGTTGTGACGTACTCGAGAGATCAGTAAACTCATCCAGCGCCAGAGAATACCACAAGAAGTCCCTAGCTTTCTCGCGTATCTGTAACACTATGTTCTCTCCAAGTTCTTCTGTTCTCCGCACAACTGAACTTGCTGAAAGGCTGATACTTCCAAATAAATTGGCTTTCTCAGGACACAAGTCATTTGCTGCTTCCATCATACACTCTTTGATGAAGTTGCCGTCAGTAAACGGTGTTCCTAGCTCTGCCATCTTATGCACTATTTTGTAACTTGTACGAGTGAAAGATTCATTTTCAGCAAACATTCTCGTGAAGAGATTCCAAAGTACGTTTCATGAATTCAAATTTCTCAGAACGCAACTTTCCAGAAAACTTCGAATATGTTGACAAATGTTTTGTTTCATAGTGACGCTGAAGATTGTACTCTTTCAAAACGGCAACACTTTCGTTGCATATCTTGTAACTAGCTTTCTGGTTGTTTGTTTCCACAAAGAAGTACTTTTCTCCCCATTCTTCACTGAAAAGGCTACACTCAGCATCTACTTTTCTTTTCTTAGTAGCCATAACGATGAGTGAAGAAAATAGGATCTGAAAATGAAAAACAATTGTTTATTTACACATTGAATAGTCTACCAAAAATGTTTTAGAAAAATAATAATTTTTTGACATGTGTATAAACCTGACAAACTAAAT
>NW_013666109.1:375250-377692 GCF_000517525.1 Limulus polyphemus | reverse complement strand
AATTACGTTATAACGTAATTGGTTTAATTTTTTTTCCCGATAAGTTATTTGATTAAGCAATTTTTATAATATGCCAATGTATTTAAAATTTATTATTAATAATAATAATTAAGATCATATTTAATAAAAATATTAAGAATCTTAATAGGCAAATATAGTATTAAAAATTTTATACTAATTTAATTACAATCTTCGTTAATTTAATTAAGTCGTTTTTTGAGTGTATAGCGATTAAAATATAGGGCTTAAATAAATATCAAAGTTTGAAAATATTAGATGCTTACCTCTTGTGAGCTCTTTCAACACTCAAATATGCAAAATATATGACATAATTTACTGAAGTCAGTCCCTGTTATATACGGCACTCTTCAAACCGGTTTAAACACGATCGCTGCAGCAGGCTCGTACTCGCTTTTCTTGGAAACTTCATTGCAGGTACTTAAACAAAAAGCGCTCCGATATCCAAAGTCGCAAAAAGTCGCCTGTTCGGGTTTAATCCATGTATTGAACCAGTGTTCCAGATTTAAATATAAATATATAAACACATATATACAACACACAAATATATTTAGAAGCACACACAATACATGCACACGTCTTCTCTATCACAAAGCTGTGTAACCACGCGCGCAGAGGCAACTGCGGGAATGAACTCTCATTGCAGGTACTTACACAAAAAGCGCTCTGATATCCAAAGTCGCAAAAAGTCGCCGAATTTTTTATTTCACTGATTTCCCTAAAACTTATATTACTGTCAGATGCAAAAATCAGATTGGACAAATTTGGACATTTTTACTTACACTTATTTAAGTTTTTTCTACATAGTAAGATTATCTACAATCTATGATATTTCCATATAAATAATTATATTTTAGCTCATTTGTGGCACAATGCAGCGGCGGGCCAGATGAACTGACCTTGTGGGTCGTAGTTTGGTGACCCCTGCCTCAGAGGAACGAACACAATACAACAATAAGAAGGGAAAGAGACGATATAGGGAAGAAATAAAATGTACTGAGAAAATTGGTAAAAATAAAGGTTAAAGCGAATTGTTTATGCTTCATAACAATATGCAAAATACATAGAATTCATATTAATACACTTTTATCAATATTAGGGAATTCATTTAAAAGAAAAACTCAAATAGATAAGGAAATAACTTTGTGTGTGAGTCGACATATGTAAGGTGATCATTAGAGTGGTTGAAATTAATTAAGCAAGAAAATTATAAGTTAAACATTTGCATTGTTAGATAGTTAACTAAAAGGATGAAATAAAGAAAACAGTTAGGGTTTCATCGCCAATTGTATAATTTATTAATTCAGGTCTACATAAAGTTGATTACGTTATATTTAAACAATTTCAGAGCCTCACGACGGTGTTACAATCCATGTCGTCATGTCCGGTCATACTCTATCTGACGACTGTGAATCTTGAAAGTAGCTTTGCAGCTTAGTTTTCATTGCGAAATGTTATTTTATAAGGATCTCATGCGTTCTTTCCAGAATATGTTTAGTTTAAGACGCAAACTCTTTCCCAGCGCCCGTTTTAACAGTCCTATCGCACAGAAATATACAGGCACTGCACCTGGCGACTTTATTGGTGTGTCTTCATATGGAAAAGCATGAAAATTATGCAATGATTGAATGGAAGATATGACTGGAGCCAAGATAAGGCGTAATTTACATTCGGAGATCCTTCTTGATTATGTTGCATTCTGTTGCCTAGGATACGAGGATGGCTTTTGTCAGTGACCTTTATGTTCGTGGATTATCATCTTTGCATACTACGCATGGTATATGACTTGTTTCAGTTTCTTTTCTGGGTGGTCCTTGTAACCTATGTTGATCCGTATCACTTTGTTTGCCTATGCCATTAACTACAAGGGATATTCCCAACTCGTAAATTTTAGATTCTCGATCTGAGCACATCTTTATGACTTGAGTGTATTAATATTTTTTCGTTGGAAAGAGTTGTTACGTACCTTTCCCAAAAGCAATCAGTTTTCAATAACTGCACCTGTGAAACGTCAACAATGTCAAAGGTAGTTCTGAAAAGTACCGTTCCACCGTAAATCTAGCGTCTTTCTAGTTTTTACATTTACGTTTTGAGTTTAAATGTTTGTCTTCTAGGTAATCCACAATACTATATAAAAAGTTCAGCTGTGATCCATTTTGTGCATCATCTTTAGTATCGTGAACAACTTTACGAAGTCGTGCATGTAAAGTACGGCCTGTTTCTCCAGTGTATCTGACATGACACTTTATACTTTATATCTTGTACACTACATTTTTCGTGGAACAGATATATAATCAAAACTACTGTCTCTTACATGTCATTAAATAATACAAGTTCGCTGAGGTTTAAAATCAGAGCGAAAAAGTTTCTTTTTTTAAACTAGTGGAATATTTACTCTCGATTTTCTCAAACCCTTACGAATCC
>NW_013666109.1:358907-374615 GCF_000517525.1 Limulus polyphemus | reverse complement strand
CACACTTAATTTCAACAGTCGCTTTATAACAAACACTAGAACGTCTCACGTGCTCGTGCTCGACAATACTCAATTACACACTCTCTGACTGCAGTTCAATTACTCATTACCTACACATTGTTCCGTCACGTTGTGACCATCTTATATATATACCAGCCTACCCCCAATCTAGTAATCTCCCGACAATTCACGAAGGTTCGAGAAAGAAGTGGCGTAATACTAGTCACGTGACCTCGATGTCGTAACATTATCATCTTTGTAGGACTTACTCCAAATGGTACACTTTTTGATATGGTTTTGTTTATTTTGTGTAATCGCCAGTATAATCATATTGATTAAGCAACTTAAAATACAATTAAGAGGATAAAAAGTTTACACAGAATATTTTAAAAATCTAGTCTAGCAGCTATTTTATTCCTTGTGTAATATTAAAAATTTTAATCAATGTCTAATAAAGGAAGCAAATCAGTATGTGTGTGAATTTAATAGCCAAACTGGCATTATTTAGGAAAAAGTTTGGTTTGTTCTTAGTTTCGTGCAAAGCTAGTCAAGTGCTATCTGCACTAGCCATCCTTAATTTAGCATTGATAGACTAGAGGTAAGGCAGTTAGTCAAAATCACCCACAGCCAACTCTTGGACTACTCTTTTACCAATGAAAAGTGGGATTGGCCATCACTTTATAAAGCCCCACGGCTGAAAGGACAAGCATGTTCGGTGTGACGTGGATTCGAACCCTCAGAACTTAGATTGCGAGTCGAGTGCCCTGAACAACCGGGTCATGACTGGTCTTTAGAAAAAGTCAAATATTTGAGAGAAGTCGTAGATCCATATAGCAAAAAATTTTAATAAAACGATACCAAACTGTGAATGTCTGATCGGTTGTAAGTTTCCATTGCGTAAAGGCATCTTCTTTTAACAAGTTCATAGAAATTTTACAGTAAAAACTAGAGCTATGTTGTTTGCTATAGCAACATTTTGATGGATTTTTCGTCAAACAGAAAATAGTTGTTAACTAGAATATAATGTAATGTTCTTTCGGTTAATGTCAGATATATAGCAAGTGGTGAGGAGGACGTGTGATGTTTTCTTACTAAAGTCATTACGGCTTGTATATTCTTCTCAAGAAGAATAGAAGGATACATAGAAACTATGATAAAAATAATGGTGTGTGGAATGATTAATGGAGAATCTTTTTCCAACTTTGAAATAAGCTCATTAGTGCTATTAATAATTGTTGGGACTTTATTTAAAAGAAAGTGTAGTATTTTTAATATAATGTTAATATTATTATACTCGTTACGAGAGGGCCCGGCATGGCCAAGTGGTAAGGGCGCTCGACTCTCTGTCACACCAAACATGCTCGCCCTTTCAGCCATGGGGGCGTTATAATGTGACGATCAATCCCACTATTCGTTGGTAAAAGAGTAGCTCAAGAGTTGGCGGTGGGTGGTGATGACTAGCTGCCCACCCTCTAGTCTTACACTTGTAAATTAGGGACGGCTAGCGCAGTTAGCCCTCGTGTAGCTTTGCGCGAAATTCATAACAAGCCAAACAAACAAACTCATTTCGCAAGGGCGGATTCAACCCTTGAGTCTCTAATTGAACCTTTTTGATGCCACTGCCCTCCAGCAGCTCAGCGGTAAGTCTGAAGACTTACAATGCTCCAAACCGGGTTTCGATACCACTTGTATGATGTTGTTGGTGCTAATTTCGATCTCGCAGTACATATGCAGTAGGACTAAACTTGTGAGTCTGCCTTATTCCATCTGTGTTCGAAGCCGAGTTTTCAACCGCCATAAAGTGGACAAGCTTCACTCAACATAGACCACACTAATATGTAGTGACACAATAATGCTAAGTAGCGCGTGAACGTTTCGGTCTTCGTAAGAACTTCATCAATGGAAGAGAGAACTTGTCCTCTTTTTTTTTTTTAATTTGAAGTCATTATGTCTTCCAAACTTTGGTTTCAACTAAAATAACATACTCGGAAGCAGAAGGGCAAGTCAAGGGCTACCAAAAAAGTAAACCATACCCATTTGAAAGTTCTTTCACAACTAATTTGAGCATCTCCTCGCTAACATGTATTGCTTTTCCAAGTCACTAATGACTGAGCTCAGCATTGGATCAAATATAGCATTTCTATAGTATCTGTCAGGTGTCAAATATGGAGAATTGTTTCAATGAGTTTGCCTGTGAATCACCCTTGAGACTATGATAGGACGGCCCGGCATGCCATTACGGTCAAATAAGCTTTATACAAACCGATGTTACTCACAACATATATTATCATTGTTGTCAGTAAATATTGAAGTTTAAACTTATTTAAGAAAGAACCATTACGGTCAAATAAGCTTTATACTAACCGATGTTACTCACAACATATACGTTTTTCACTGTTTCAAATATATATTTTTTAAAACGAACAGTAAACTTAGAACGTTATTTTACCTTAGAATAAAACAGAATAAGCTTAAACTAGTATCTATCTTATTTAATTACCAACACTTAGGCTGTTTTATAACCTTTTATCTTATATATTTAGGGCCAGCATGACCAGGTGGTTAGGGAGCTCGACTCGCAATCTGCGGGTCACGGGTTCGAATCTCTGTCACACCAAACATGCTCACCCTTTCAGCCGTGGGGGCGTTATAATGTGACGGTCAATCCCACTATTCGTGGGTAAAAGAGTAGCCCAAGAGTTGGCGGTGGGTGGTGATGACTAGCTGCTTTCCCTCTAGTCTTACACTGCTAAATTAGGGACGGCTAGCGCAGATAGCCCTCGTGACATAAACCAACTGTAGAAAATTGTGTGGATGCTACCTAGTTCGAGAAAAAGTGTGGTAACCAGGCACTGTATTAAATTATTTGGCATGAATTCATGATCACCTCAGGATACTGCACCATGAGAAAGTTAAGGAACAGTAGAGTGGATACAAAGGTCAAGCTGAACTCTGCTTACTATAATACCAATGTTATTGATCCTCTGTATCACACACAAGTACAGACTTTTTACAGAAACAAAGTCAACAGAATATCGGTTCACCAAGATAAGGCTTCAACTTTCACATACCTCAAGTAGCCAAATAATGAAATGGGTATTCATCGTAATCAATATGAAGGCATGTCGGTCAAGTAAGCCGCCGGACACAGCACCTATAAGTCTCTACATGACAAGACTGTTGAAATGGCCACTGGTAAACCACTGTCCTCAAACAGTAGATGGATTAAGGATAGTATGCAGGGAGGAATGGTGTGCTTTACACATACAGCCTTATGAGGAAACCTTTTGAAATAAAACTACACTGCAGGGCTATAGTCAAGATACACAGTTGTCAGATAGAGCATGAAGGAGTGGTAACGTGGATTATAATGATGTGGTGATGCTCCTAATTTGTTTTCATATAACCTAATCAATCCTCTCTATACAGAGAATACCTGTGACATGTTATATTTTACTTCTTATGAAAATCTTAACAACTATCTATAAGATTATCAGAAAAATTGATGCTAAACTTTTGGCTAATTCAAAACAATTGGAAAATAAACAACTTGCTTACACTGCCTTTACACTTTAGCACTTTAGTTTAAAAAATGCTCTAACAATGACAGCTCCTTTCATGATATTTATTTCATGAAAATTGTTGTGTAGGAGATACAATGTAGACAGTGCCCTGCTACATATACTGGAGAAATATGGCATCCCTTACATGAAAAACTTTGTGAACACATTCAAGGTATAAATATCCTGCAAAGGGAGCCACAGCTGAATATTCTATATAATAGCGTGGGATATATACAGGACAACCATTTAAACTACAAATGTTAACTACACGTGAGAACTATCTAGATCCAGATAGAAAATATAAAGAGGCTCTTTTGATTAGACTGGAAAACAAAAAATTTGCTTCTGGTGAAAACTCAAGTGCTTTGGGGTAATTTGATGGTACTGATTTCAAAAATGTAGTCAGAATTTGTACACTGCCTCTAGATTTTGAGTTATTGTAATATCTCAATATTTTATCAGCACAATGTGAAATACCATGCAGTCAACTCAGTACAACAGATTTATAATGTAAAATTAAGCTTATTTGGACAGTTTAATGGGTAAAGGCATACATTTTTGATAACTTCAAACATTCATTGTATTATATTGGTGTAAAATTCCAAGTATATTGTTCATATATCCTATTTGTTCTGTTTATAATTGTAGTGAGTTGCACAACTTTTGCTTTATTCACTTGCTCACCTGCTCTGTCCAGAAATCACAAAACCTCATGTGCTTAGTTTGCTGGAACATTTGAGAAGTCCCTCGACTGAGCATAAAAAAGGGGGAGTCAGACTCCTCTCTCTTAGTTGCCTTTCACTTACTCAACTGGTCACTTCACCTCGCTCCACACACAGTCAAAACAAAGTCCAATCTTCTTCCTCACATCATACCTGCAGTATAATAAAATTCTGCAACAAAACCTTTTAAACTCTGATTCTGTAAACATAAATTCGCTTATATTTTTTAGAAAATCATTTGAAATGTTGGATGCCTCTAGTTCAAGTAAAGTCTCAAAGTGCAAAAACCACCTAAACAGTTTCTGCTACATTTGTGGCAAATATATTACAGTTTTATGAAGGAAAACCATCACACACAAGGGAAAGGTAGTGTATTACCACTATTTTGGGTGTAAAATTTGTGACCAAGAAAAACATTGGGCTCCACATGTGTGTTGTACAGTTTGTGCATCTACTCTACACTATGTCCCGTGTTTACTGATATACATTGTAAACGTTAAACATCTGACCTGTCCTTCTACTGATAAACATTGTAAATGTTAAACATCTGGCCTGTACTTCTAATGATAAACATTATAAGCATTAAATGTCTGACCTGTCCTTCTAATGATAAACATTATAAGCATTAAATGTCTGACCTGTCCTTCTACTGATAAACATTACAAGCGTTGAACACCTGACCTGTCCTTCTACTGATAAACATTACAAGCGTTGAACACCTGACCTGTCCTTCTACTGATAAACATTATAAACATTAAGTGTCTGACCTGTCTTCTACTGATAAACATTATAAGCGTTGAACACCTGACCTGTCCTTCTACTGATTAACAATATAGGTGTTAAGCATCTACTGATAAACATTGTAAACGTTAAACATCTGCCCTGTCCTTCTACTGATAAACATTGTAAATGTTAAACATCTGACCTGTCCTTCAACTGATAAATATTATAAGTGTTAAGCATCTACTGATAAACATTGTAAACGTTTAAAATCTGGTCAATCCTTCTAATGATAAACATTATAAACGTTGAACATCTGACCTGACCTTCTACTGATAAACATTAAAGAAAAGTTACTTTCACAATACATAAGAATATGTTGAATAAATCTATCATAACTCAAAAACTAGAGGTGGTCAGTAATTTTCAACAGTATTTTTAGAATCAGTATAATCAACTTACTCAAAAACAATTGCATTTGTCTTTAAAAGCAGAGAAAACATTTTTTATTGCTTGGTGTCATTAGAGTGCTTGAAATTAAGCATCCAAAATTATTAAGAAAACATTTCAAATTGTTATAATAATAAAGTAAAAAGACAAAACAAAGGAACTAATTAGGATTTCAACATCAACTGTAGCATGTATTAGTTCCTATCTATTAATTATATCTATATTCATAAATCAACAAAGATATATAGAAATAATGTTATCCAACCTCTACTACATTTCATATAAGTAGCACTGAACTTTGTTTTGACTATGCGAGGAGCGAAGTGACCAACTGAGTGAGTGAGAAGCAACTGAGATAGAGGCATCTGACTCCACCCCTTTTATTCTCTGTCAGTAGACTTCTCGAATGTTCTAGCAAACTGAGCACATGAGGATTTCGTGATTCTCAGGCAGAGCAGATGAGCATGGGAATGAAGCAAAAGTGGAGCAATTTGTTACAATTATATCAAGAACAAATAGCATATGTGAACAATATACTTGTAATTTTACACCAATATAATACAATGAATGTTTGAAGTTATCAGAAAGGCCTGACATGGCCAGGTGGTTAGAGCGCTCGACTCGCAAGCTGAGGGTCGCGGGTTTGAATCCCCGTCACACCAAACATGCTCACCCTTTCAGACGTGAGGGCGTTATAAAGTGACGGTCAATCCCACTATTCGTTGGTAAAAGAGTAGCCCAAGAGTTGGCGGTGGGTGGTGATGACTAGCTGTCTTCCCTCTATTCTTACACTGCTAAATTAGGGACGGCTAGCACAGATAGCTCTTGTGTAGCTTTGCAGGAAATTCCAAACAAACAAACAGTTATCAGAAATGTATGCTTTTTACCCATTAAACTGTCCAAGTAAACTTAATTTCACAGCATAAATCTATTGTACTGAGTTGATTGTAAGGTATGTTACATAGTGCTGATAAAATATTCAGATATTACAATAACTCAAACTCTAGAGGTGGCGAACCAATTCTTACTACATTTTCGAAATCAGCGCCAACAAATTACCCGGAATCACTTGAGTTTTCTCTAGTAGCAAATTTTTCGTTGTCCAGTGTGATTAAAAGTCACTGTTTAAATGCTGAAAGCTGGCTAAGTATTGAAAACCATTTCATTGTGATAAAATCACATAAACTGCACGTTTCTCTTAAATTTGGCCATTTAGGATTGCAAATCAGAGGTGTGTAAAAATAGCATTTTAGATTTCTTTTTGTTGTAGTTGTTGTTTTCTTAAAACCACTGCCTTTATTACAGTAACAGAACTTGTCAGTTGGGCACTAATTAATGAGGCACAAAAGCTTTTACTATATAAAACATTGTGAGGTGGCCTGTCAGCTAAAATAATTTGTAAAGGTCACGTGCTCTATTGTGGAATATAAATGTATTTAATTCTATTTGGGATTTATATAACAAAGTTTTGACTTAATGGTCAAATTTGTACTTTAATATTTAATATTGCTATATTAATTATGAACTATTTTTTGGTCTGCCTTTCAATGTCTGAATGTTTTTGTTTTATTTTTTTACAAAAAAAAAGAAAGCATCTACAAACTTCCAGATGATGATAGCAGATTCTACGCTGTCTTCACAACATCTATGTAAGTCTTACAGATAAAACAGAATTAAATTTATGTTTTATTCTAATCATTCTAATTTTAAAACTTGTTATTTGATTGTTTGAACTGAAAATTTCTCAGCTGAGTGAGCTACTTTGTTAATACCTGACTATTATAGGTTGATAACATTTTAAAAAATTGTTTGCTCGTTTTGCCTACAGACAGTAATTATCCATTAGCATTCATAAATATCAGCTGAGAAATAAAGTATAGCCAATTTTCTTTTGACCAGAACTTAATTTTTGTTTCCCAACCTGGTCATTGAAGATCACTTTTGTTGAGAGAAATTGTAGTTACTGTGCAAATATATATTGATTAAGATATTTGAATTATAACTTTGAAAATTTGTGGCAATATTTTGTTTCATTTTCTGTTTCCCAGGAAGCTTTAAATATTTATATGGAACACATTTTCTCTATAATATGTATTTGAATGGAAGTTTATTTAATTAGCTATACACATTACTATGTTGATTTTTAGTTTAACTCTAAGTAGGCAGCTTGTTCTGATCAGCAGTTAATATTGTTTTAAATTATATTTTTAATGTTATAATTTGTTTGTTAGTTAGCGGGAGCTGTGGGTTTGACAATATTAAGGTTATATATGCCTGGAGCAGTTAGAAAGTTCTAAAGATTTGACGTTTTCTAGTAAATACGAGGGTAGATTATAAGCACAAGATAATCAAGTATATAATTAAGAAGATAGTATAGTTTTTCTAGTCATAGTGAATCAGTTAGTGCATTCTCCTTCATAGAGAATTATTTGGTCCATATTAGCTATCGCATATATTAGGTTACTTAGTTCAAGTAAGTATGATTTTTATGTTAGTGTAGTACAGTTAGTGTGCCTGTAAATGTGTCCTACAACATACCACAGTATCTAAACTTGTAGAAACGTTAAAGAAGGAAATAAACTAATTAGTTATCATTATTTAGACTGGCTTTAATTATTTTGAGCAGATAATTTAATATAGTCCATCAACAAAACAACAATGTTACAATTTATGTCAGAAGTGGGATTATTTTGGTTCAAATACAACAGAACATTCTAAATACATTTGAAGTTGAACTTCAACTCTGAAGATGGTGACCATAAGGTGAAGGACTAAGAGCAAAACATTATATGAGATAATGTAAATATTAAAACAAAACCTTGAGGAATCAGACAATATTTAAAGAAGACCAAGACAAAATTTACAAAAGGTAAGAGGCAGGGTTTTAAGAGAGGAGTTAAAAGAAAGAGATGTACTGTTTCAAAAATAATTCTTATTGGAGACAAGATCAATGGAACTACTGGAGATGTACAGACATATTACAACAACAATATTGAAGAGGTATGGAAAGGTTGTAATGACAAAATTGAAGAGATACAGAAAGGCTGCAATAAATATATTAATGAGGTAAAAAACTTCAGTGACAAAGTAAAACATCTGGAAAATGAAGTATTAAATGGAAAGAGTAAACCAGCTACACCTCTTTCTGTATCCGTGCAGGAGTTCCAGTGGGGAATGGCGTCTGCCATGAAATTTGGAATAGAACTTATCTGTTCTACATTTATTACCATTTGTTACTGATAGACTTTCATGGACTACTCCAGCCATGACAATACCAAATCCGGTTTCAGAATTTAGTTGACCAACTCAATATCGGCCAATAGAGAAAAACCAAGGGACTATGATGGAAAGGTGCCAAAGAAGTCATACCAGGCTTAGTTTGAAATAATGTCTAGAGTGAATGGGTGGAATAGTGAATAATAATCAGTACAGCTTGCTGCCCAGTTAAAAGGACTGATAACATTAATTAACCTTCCAGCTGAGAGCCATAACAATTATCTAGCATTAGTAGCCACCTTATCCAACAGGTTTGGAGTGTCACACCAGAAAGAAATATCCAAAGCAAAGTTCCAGAATAGGGTATGGAAGGAAGAAGAGACCTTGACTAAACTTGCATAAGATATGAAAAAGCATGCTAAATTATCTCACCTTAATGCTACTCATGAAAAGACGGATTCTATGGCACATTGCCAATTTATAGACACCATAAAAGACAAGGATATGAGAATCAGGCTGAAGTAAAGCAGGTTTACATCCTTTAAGGAAACTATGTAGTTGGCGATGGGACTAGAATCCATTAAAGTCGTACATAAATGACTAAAAATGAGGTAAGAATTTTTTTTGTTTAAACAAACAAGTCCACAAATCCATGGATTTATTGATAGAAAACTTTGCGCTATGTTGAATGATATTGGTTCTAAAGTTACAATAGTTTGACCTGATTTGATGATATAAAGTGGGAACTGCCTCCAGATATGAAGAAAGAAGTAGGAATGGCGCAAAATAGCAAGTGGACGTAAGATTCCAGCAAGAGGAAAGTTAGAAGTTCCCTCATTGTAGGAAACTTCTCTATACCTTCTAATGTGTGGGTAATTGACATTGAAAAAGAATGCATATGGGGAACTTACTTCATGCAGAGACATGGATACAAGCTTTGGCTAGCTTTAAATAGCTTCTTAGTCTACGAAATCCCTGTGCACTACATTACAATTAATACAACAGAGGTCAAACTCCCCATAAAAATACAGAGAGTGGGCATTGTATACCACCAAAAAGGAAAATACTTACACCAGAACTTGTTTAAAATATATTTACATCAAATTACGGGGCCATAGTAGAACTAAACACTTCAGTATGTCTAAATGGGTTAATGGTTGCTAGAACTCTCCTGGATCTGTAGAATAAAGATATCATTAGAGCCATGAACAAAAAATGAACTGTGAAGGTCTTACAACTAATCACTGCCAATTTTTTCATAACTTCCTCACAGAATATTAAGACACCTTCTGTAGTGGATCTTATGACTTAGGTCAAACAAGTAAAAATCTTACAAGATTGACACTAGAAATGCAGCTCCATTACGTAAGTTAGCCAGATGACTTCCATTTTTAAAACAGGCTAAAACTCTCAAAGAGATAGAAGCCAGGGAAGAACATAGAATGAAAAAACTGAGTACGATCTATTGTACATCACTTACTGTACGTGTGAAGAAGAAGAATGGATCCACTAGGTTCTGCATGGAATACCAGAAGGTAAATTAAGTTACAATTAAGGATGCTTACTCACTACCAAGGATTGATTCTACTTCGGATTCTCTATCTGGATCAATATTTTTTCAACATTGGATCTTAAGAGAATATGTTGGCAAGTGCATGGCAACAAAGCAAGTAGAGAGAAGACAACATTTACTCTAGGAAATATATTTTAGAAATTTGTTGTTTTACCATTTACATTATGTAGTTCTTCTACATTTTGATGATTAATGAAGTATGTTCTGTCTGACATACTTTGTACTCATCTACATGAGTGACATAAATATACATGGGAAGACCTTTGAATGATTATGAAGAGCTAAGGAATGTTCTGTATCAGATGAGAAAAGAGTACCTTAAACTGAATTTTAAGAAGTGTGAATTATTCCATCAATAAGAGAATTTACTGGGACACAGTCAGCAGAGAAGTGTCTATAGGATTGACTCCGAGAAAAGAGGATTTCTTGAACTGTACACTTACTGTCGATGTTTTGTAAAATCTTTCTCTGACATAGCTAATCATGTAGACAAGTTACTTGTAAAGACAAATAAGTTTATTGGACTGCTGGTTGTGAAGAATTCAACACACTGAAGAAGGAATTGACCATTACTCCACTCATTTTTGATACAAATACCAATGATTTTGCAGTAGGAACTGTTTTGTCACAATGACAACACAGAAAGACCATGTGATTGCTTACTATATCATGGTGATTAATGCTGCAGAAACTCCTTGCACAACCTGAAAAAAGTTACTAAGCGTTGTTTGAACCTTGAGTTACTTCCATCAATATTTATATGTTTATGCTCTAGACAAATCAAGCATCATTAAAGTGTCTGGCAAATTTTCACAGTCCAAAAGGTGAAACAGCAAGATAGCTTTATGAGTAGAGTTTTAACATTGTGCATTGCCCCGGATGGAACCGTCATCTCAAAGACCATGTGTTAATTAAAGTTTTAAATACTGTAAGAAGAGGGAAGCACAGGATAGAAAAACTATAACCTAAAGTACAGCAAAGTGTAATCCAAAATGTATCATCCAAGAGTGATTATGAAGAACTTATCAAGTCCAACACTCATTTGAAAAATGCTTAAGCTAAAGAAACAAGTATGAAACCAACTATTCAGTGTTCAAGAATACTACAGAAAGACTCTCATGGCAAATAGTCTCACCATAAAGCCTGAAAGAAAATAGGTACTGGGAAAAGTGTGATTATAAGAGGGTTTATTGTATTGGAAATGGGAAGATACCAGAGTATAGAAACAACAGTTGGTACTTCTCCAGTCCCTACATTTTGAAATGCTCCATCATCTTCACAACCTTCCAATGACTGGAGCAAATAAAAGAATGCTTCTATTGTGTTGAGTACTAGAGCTGTGTGGAGAATTGGTGTAAAACATGTGATCTTTCCTGTGAGTAAAAAAGTCCATGAAAGAAAGAGCATGGGAAACTGCAGCAGTATCATGTTGGCCCCCTGCTACAAAGTAACTGTGGGAATAGGTACATCATGGTTGTGATGGACTATTTCACCAACTGGTCAGTAGCATGTGCTATTCCTAACCAAGAAGCAGAAACTCTATCAGGAAAACTCATTGATGAATTTGTCTCAAGATTTATTATGCTTATGGAACTTCACTCACATCAGGGATGGAACTTTGAATTAAAAGTCACTATGATGTTAATGCTGATAAGACTGGATTTTATCAAGGTACCATGGTATAGCTGTACAATCCCCACTGCAAGAAAGGATGAACTTCAAAGCTAAGCTGGCACTAAGAGGAGACCATATGCTGTAATGAAAGGAATCAATGATGTAGTTTACAGAATACAGAAGGATAGACAATCCAAGCCAAAGGTCATCCATTGGGCTTGTCTTCAGAAGTACATTGATGAGAGAAAGGCCAAATGGGTAATTCCAGAGAAGAATTTGTCAGTATAACCTCAACCTTTGGAGGAGTCCAGAGTTCCTGCTGAGACTACTTCACTTTACCACCTACCAGGAAGAATTTCCCCAGCAACAGGATAGCCAGTAACAACAAGGGACAAGATTTTAATCCATCTTGATACCATGGCCTTGGAAGAAAAAGCCACTTCAAAGACCTGGTGAATGGACAGTTTAATGTAGTGTTTTTGTCATTATATTATGGTTGTTCTGTGTACTTCACAATCCAAGAAGGGCACAGAACTTTTAAGCTATATTTTAATGTTGTGATTTGTTTGTTATCCAGAGGTCGCTGTGAGTTGTAATGATTATGTTAAGATCAGGTAGGCCCAGGACACCTAGAAAGTTCTAAAAGACTTGATGCCAAATTTTCTTGTAAATTCAAGGGTAAATTATAAATAGAAAATAGTAAAGTATTTCTAACTGTGTTAGTTATAATGCATATTTAGTTACTTTGTACAATTAAGTTGATTTTTGTGTTAGTATAGTACAGTTAGCATGGAGGTAAGCATTGTCTACAACTTACCACAGTGTTTAAGCTTGTAAAAATGTTAAAGGAGAAAATAAAATAATTTGTTATAGTTGCACCAGATACTTTAAAAGAACTTGCCAATGAAAGAACAATGTTACAACAATATTAATTCATTGTATTACTTAGTAGAATAATTCTTTATCTAAAATATTCTTTGCTGTCCATAGAAATGTATTAAGGTAAAAATCTGATTCTGGTTCATTTTATAGCACATTACATATTATGCTTCAGAGAAATTTATGAATTAAAAATAAAATACCTTTTGATGACCATTTTCTGCTTATCTATTTATAATATGAATTCTTGTTTAATTCAGTCAGCTTAACTGTCTAAACTTTGTGTCAGTGTTAAATATACATAACTGTCAATTTTAAGTTTAATACAAGAGTATTGTTTAGTTTATATTGTGTGAGCATTAAAGTACATTATTTTTAGAAGGGATAGTTATGCCAAGTTTGCTAATATAACTGTTTATGAATTATTTGTTGCATAGTTAAGTTATGAATTGATGTCATGTTACACAAACCTTCTGAATTTTTCTCATTGCTTTAAGTGAGTATTGTTACATCATAGCATCTTGTAGTTTGTAGAAAGTTCTAGGCCTCAATCTGGCAATACATGTATATATATATAGGCAACCAAGTTAGTGCAAGTTAATTAGTGAAGGTGTAGTTAGACTGCATATGAATTAGCTGTAAAATGCAATTTCTAAAGTGAGTTTCACAGCTTGTATTGTAATAACAGAGATAGAGGAGAATAATTTGTTATCTCAAAGGGTAAGGTTGTTCTAAAGTAATTGAACCCACCTGCATGGACTTTGATGAAAAGGAGACAGTTATTTAAAGCTCTAGATACAACTGTGATTACCAATAGAGTAAAAAAATTTTGTTTGACTGGTTTTGAATATATTATTTTTAAACAAGTGGACCATCTATTGCTGAAATTTATCACCAACAAGTCACAGACACCTACTGTAAAAAATCCAGCCCTATAAAACTCTGATAGTCAGCTCTAAGTAAAAGCTATATTATTTTTGTACTGGTAAGATATGATAATTGTCTGACCAGTTTTAACAGTATAATATACAAATTTAAAAAGATTATAAGTTTTCCTTCATGAAACTGAATTTATGAAATTGTCATTTCTGTATCTTATCAGTTTAGTGATTTAGTATTTAAATTTTAGACACATTAATGGTAATTTTTTTTATTTTATTAGTATGATAATTTATGCATGGGTTATGATAGCAAAATCTTGTTTGTCTATAACAAAACTTGAGGTAAAGTCATCAAGTTCTCAATATATTTGTTCTAGGAATGGGCTAATGGGGTCAGCCATATGCACCTTTAGCCTGGAGTCCATACAGGAAGTTTTCAACGGAAAGTTCAAGGAACAGGCCACATCCTTCTCAGCTTGGTTGCCAGTATTGACCAGTAAAGTACCAGAACCTCGTCCGGGGCTGTGTGTCAATGACACCCAGACTCTTCCAGACTCTGTCTTGACCTTCATTCAAGGCCATCCTCTCATGGATTCTGCTGTTGCCCATGACAATGGAAAACCAGTATTCTACAAGCGTGATGTTATTTTGACCAGTTTAGTGGTAAACAAGCTGGAAGTGGATGGAGTCTCCTATACTATCTATTATGCTGGCTCTAGTATGTAGTTATTTCACCTTGAGCCTGTGTCATACATCTATATGCTGTGAACCTTAGAACTGAGATCTTCTGATATTATATTTGATGTTTGAAGTTTAGATATCATTTCACTGTCTGTTTTGTTATGTTCTTGTGCTCCAATTTCTGAGCTAAGTTCATCATTTGAATGTAAGATGAGATATGTTACTTTTGAGAATAATTTGTAAAAACATTCAGACTTCATTCAGTCTGCTTATATTTACTTTTATAGGCACTAACAAAAATATTCACTATTTCATTCAGTCCTTAATTTGGTATATGAGGCTGTTATTCAGCTACTATCAAAAACTGAAAAATATCTTACCTAGAAAATGCTTGAAACCCATGATTGACTGCTTTGATATGCAGGTAAAAAAATGTGTAATGAAGATTAAACTTTTTCCAACATCACATTTAGCAAATTTATTTTTTGCATGTAAAACCTTATGTAATTCTAAATCTTAGGCAGACTACTGCATTAAAAATAGGCAACAAGTGATTTCTATGATACTGTTTTAAATCTTCTTCCTGTTAGTTTATGAATTTCACTGTTTATGCCACACACTTGATATATGCTCACAAAACTGATGAAGTAGTTTTGTTTATTGCTAGTAGAATTACAGAAGCAATAGGCTGTTATGTACATTCAGAAAGACTGGACTTACTCATTATCTTATTGACTGACTTTGTTTTGATTTGCTAACAGAAGGAGCTTTACTACAGTGTATGAGCTTGAAAGTTATTAAATCTACTTGGTATTATGAATTATAAGATTGCCATCATTTTATTAGGTTATCCTTAATACATCTATATATCAAGAAAAGCAAGAGAGAATTGTATGTATACCCACTTTTATAATTGGGCAAAGGTCATAGTGCAGTATTCCACAATCCTTAGATTACATAAACCAACAGTGATTGCAAATACACATATAGAAGGGGTTAAGGAGAGAACCCAAACTTATACCAACTTGTACAAGTATCTGAGTCATCCCTTGAAATGGACTTAGCTTGCCCCAAAGTGTAGACATTGACACAGAGTCAAACTGGTACAAGCTATCATGTGAAGGCCATTGCAATATGTAACCTTTACCCAAGTAAAAGAATCAGTGCATGTTTATGATCTGTCAAAATTTGGTTTACAAAGATGACATAACTACATATAGAACACCTGTATAGAAATTTATAAAACTGCATGAATGCATTTTACTTTCAGACATATCCTATACTATGGAGGGGTATAATATGATGAAACTATTGAGTATCTGCTTGTTTGCTAATTTCCTGTAGAAATTCTTTCTTAGAAACTTTAGTGATACAAGTTCCTTTCTTGATTAAAACTAGTTTATTCTTTC
>NW_013666109.1:354119-357980 GCF_000517525.1 Limulus polyphemus | reverse complement strand
GCACTGGTCTTCAATGTCAACCAAGTATACTTTGTGGCTGTCCTTCATACCCATGAACCCCCACAAACTTGCATAATTTCCTGTTACACCACAGAGCTTCTGTATGGCTTCTGGTACTCCTTTGTGATCTAGCACCTTGATATTCACAAGGGTTTGCTGAGATGTAGAATTTATGACAAAGTTGCACTTTTGGCCATCCAGCTTTCCTGTCACGTAAACACTATGTGTGCTTACCATTTTACACTTAGCTGTTGGGACTTTCACAATTGGTGTTGGTGGGCATCCCTGAACACTAACCACTACTGGTTTCCCGAAGCTGACTTATTTGTAGTATTCTTCTTACACTGGCTCCTCATATGTCCTTGCTCTCCACAGTTCCAACAACCTTTCTGGGTAGCAGCCTTTCCTGTCGTGGCATCTTTCCTGTGTTGAAGTTGCTGGCATTGAGCTCTTTTGTACCCAGGTTTGTAACAGTACCAACAAAGTCCCTCAAAATTCTCAAAAAGCTGTCCTTTTCAGGCCTTGAATCCTGGTGACTGTACCAACCTTGGTACCTTTGTGCTGGACTTAACATAGAGGGTTGTGCTTGCTTTACTTGTATCTTCAGTTGTGGACTGTCCAATGCATCTATAAGCTGATCCTTCTGCAACAGCTTGAGGACATCGGGTGGTGCAGTTGGGTTGGCCTTGTGTGCCATACATTCCAAATCCTGTGCCAGCTCTTGCAGGCTCTCCCTTTTAGCACGGACTCTTGCCTAAACCTAGCCCTGTAGACTTTGGACTGATTTTGAGTTCCATATCTGAGTTCTAGAGCCACTACCAGTGCTCTATAGTTGTGCCTGTTGTCTGCTGACAACTGTCCAAGTATTTCCAGTGATTGTCACTTCAGGCTCGTTGCCAAGTACACTGCATTCTACTCCTCTGTCCATCCATTGATTTCTGCCAGTAGCTCAAATTGTGCTCTATATGCTTCCCATGGTGCCTTTGCATCTAATTCCTGTGACTTTCTTTGTACTAAATCACCCCTATTGCTGAGACTCATGTCTGGAATGTGACTTCTGGCAGGACTGAAGATGTCTGCATTAGGGTTTAGCTGCTGGGTCTGGAAGGAGCTTCCTGTTGTCTGGGGCTGATTAGGCCCATGGCTAATATATCCTCTCTGTGTAAATGGCAGTAAATCGTCATTTAATGTATTTAATTCACTTTGAAATTTACTAATCTTTTTCATTCGTGTATGCTGGCTTTCTCTCAACTGTTGGAGACTTTCTTCTTGTTTATTTTCTTTCTTCTCCAACAACTGTTGTAATCTCTCTTCTTGTTTATTTTCTCGTTCTTCTCGTTTCTTTTGCTGTTCTTGTATTGCTGCCATCAAATCTGCTAAGTCATAGTTTGATTTACCACTTCTGGTTTCCATCTTTTTTTTTTTATCGTCTCACTCTCTGACACCAATTTGTTGAGTGTCTGCTTGTTTGTTAATTTCCCGTAGAAATTCTTTCCAAGAACTTTCAGTGATACAAGTCCATTCTTAACAACTTTTATAACACACGCTATAAATCACGGTGTTTCACACGCTTTACTTATGGTGCCTACTGTTTGCTTGACTCAATTATCTATCTATGCCTCTGGCTTTCTTTGCCAGGCTTATATATTAAAAAAAAGAGGGCATTGACTAAAGTTGATGGACAAATTCATGATCCTTCGAGAAACTCTAGTGCGCATGCTCCCAGCATCACGTGACTTCTGCTGTCATAACAATATTGAAACATCACATTTGAAACTGAGCATTGTTATAATTAGACTGCTATTATGCATACCCTGATTTTATATTTTTCATGCACACTAAGTCACAAGCATGATTTTGTCAACAACCATTGATGCTGTTTCTTTGTTATATGTTAGTAATTACTATATTAAAATTTTCAATGTCATTAATATTGTTCACTTGTTTATTGTGCAGCAAAAGGTCTTATCTATAAACTTGTGGAGTGGTATGATAGAACTAAAAAGGCACATTTTAATTTGGTGGATATTTTTGAAGCCACATCTCCAGAATCTGTACAAGCTATGGAGATATCTAGCAAGGTGAGTATGTGACTAGCTACTTCAGTTTTAAAATTCATTTGTAAACTAGTCTGGACAAGTTATTTATTGTACTGATAAACCTCAACCAAACTTAGAAATGATAATCCTGTCTTCTACAGAGTAATAAACAAGTATTGATAAACTTGAAGCCTAGAGATGATAAACGTCTCTTCTAAAGAGTTATAAACCTGCACTGGTAAACCTCAACCAAGCCTAGAGATGATAAACTTGACCTCTAAATAGTACTAAACTTGTACTGATAAACCTCAACCAAACCTAGAAATGATAAACCTGTCTTCTACAGAGTAATAAACAAGTACTGCTGGACCTCAACCAAACCTAGAAATGATAAACCTGTCTTCTACAGTGTAATAAACAAGTACTGCTGGACCTCAACCAAGCCTAGAGATGATAAACTTATCTTCTAAAGAGTTATAAACTTATACTGCTAGACCTCAACCAAGCCTATGGATGAAAAACCCGTCTTTCACAAATTAATAAATCACTTTTTCTATGCTATAAATTGATACTTAGTATTCTACTAAATGTGAAGTCAGCATGTAAACTGCCCTGGATTACTTTAGATAATTCCTATACCAAGGCTAAAACTGCAGTTTTGAGCTGTATCAGCTCCCAGAAAATGTAATATGTATTTAAATGAGAGAGACAACTGGGTGTATATTGTAACAACTATTGTACCCTTTCATAGTGTAAGACTGTTTTAGGCTTTCTAGCATACCGTGGTGGTATAGATGTTGCATATATGTATATATGCAAGCATTTCAATTTATTCTTTGCTGTCGCAGATAAATATTGTAACTAATTGCAGTGAGTGGTGATTTTCACTGCATATCCTGATAAATTAATTGTTATAATATCTACCATATTGATATTTAACAAAATTATATCTATACTAATTAAGGTTTTTGAAACTTAAAAAATGTTTTGAATAAATTTTAGTGTGATACTGAGTAATATGATTTTCAAGGCTAATAAGTCTTAGAAGGACTAATATCAGGCTCACTTGGAACTACTGTTTGAATTCCTTGTTGATAAATATGAGTATATGTATCTCTTCTAGCACAACTCCCTTTATGTAGCATCAGACAGCTTTATTCGTCAGTTTGCTTTGGTAATGTGCAAGGGTCACTATGGTAACTGTTTACAGTGTACACAAGACCCATACTGTGGCTGGGACAAAGAACGTGGTGAATGTCGTCCGTACGTGAGAGGGTCAGTATGTTATTGAGCTATATTATTTATTTGTCCAAAGGGTATGGTAAATTTTTCAATTTTGAAGTATTCTTATGTCATTACATATTTTTTGGGTTATCTTTTTTATCATATTTTATGGAAAGATTACCACTGTAAGATAAGTTTTGTTCAAAACAAATTTAATAATGAACAAACAAATCAAAAGAAATATTGACATTTTTTTGTAGAGACTTGATACTTTAATGCAGGGGTTCCCAAACTTTGCCAACCAGCAGACCCCTTCAACTTCTTATTATATTTGCAGACCACCTCCCATTAAAAATAGTTTTTATATTGTGTAAATGGTATATTATATGCGTATCTTACTACCTTTAATTTGAGATTTATATTGTTGCGTCAGCGAGATCACGTGACTATTGTCACGCCACCTGCTTTCTAGAAGTATCTTGTTCCTTCGTGAATGCCCTAGCATTTACTAGATATATGTTTGTCTGGTATATAAATGAGACGCTCACAACGTGACAAATCAATGTGTGTAGGTAGTGAGTAATTGATCTGCAGTGAG
>NW_013666109.1:334579-353119 GCF_000517525.1 Limulus polyphemus | reverse complement strand
CTAAAGTTTCGTCAGAACGAAGTTACGGAAAGTTAATTAACGAACGGAGATGTAACAATATATTACTATGTTAGTTTTTACTTTCTTAGCATTTTATTATATTCGTTACTCTTTCAGTTAATGGTAATTTCATAAATTTGAGGTTTTACTGCAGACCTCCTTAAATACTATTGCAGACTCCCAGGAGGCCGTGGACCATAAGTTTGGGAACCTCTGCTATAATGAATTTTGTAACTTAAATCTTTTCATAGATATATATTTGGAGGGATGGGGTACTAAAGAAGTAGGTGGGTAGGTAGAAAATCAAACTGTAAAAACTAATTCAACAGCTTTGTAAAAAGAATAAATACTTGATTGGTATAGTCCGTTCAAATGCTTTCTCATAAATTAATTGGCATGGCTGTTGGAGAGTTAGATCATGCACAAAACTAAGAGTTATTTGAAAAATAAAATGGTTCATGCTACAAAATAACAATTTTTATCATACATATATGGCTGAATTTGCTCACAGAATTTTAAGTAAAGGAAAATACAATGTCTTTCTCTGAGTTACTTTAGAATTTCACATTTCATTTTAAGTTAGATATTAGGAAAATGCAGTATGTAGAAACCTTGAAACCTATGTGTAAAACATGTCATATTAATGCTTCAAATTGTAGCTGTTCAAATATGAATTAGCTGGATTTCAAATTCCTATTTTAGTGTAAATTATAAGTGAAATACAAGAATTTATTTTAGTGCTTTAAAATTATAAAAAGTTAAGTTTACTTGAAACTGACTATAGTTAATATAGTATTTTTTTGTTTATTTCTCTACAGCTTGTTACAGGATATAACCAGTGCTACACCTCAGATATGTGAAAACTGTAAGTATGATAAAACTTTATCTCATACTCAACAAAAATGGTTTACATGTAGTTTGTTCTACATTGCCAATTTAGTTTTAAAAGAGATTTCAACAAAAAGTGTTAATCTTGGTGAACGTATATAAACATCTTTGAAGTGTTCTTGAATGTGAACAATTATGCTGTTAAGCATCACATTTCTTTACTTATCTGTTTTGAAGAAGATAACAAGATTATAATTTTGTAACTTAATGTTGAAGTATGCAAAGCTTACTAGGTGTTTTGTTTCTTTTAGCTTAGATTGCTGAACTTTCTTGTTTAACTATAATATTCAACATTTTTCACACATATATGCACTTAGCTATGCATGTAAGTTTAACAATGAGAGATGAGTCCTGGCATGCAGATAACGTGCAGTTGCCTTGGTTTCTTATTGTTATAGGTCTTCCCATTTTGTATCATGTAAAACTTTCTAAAGCAATAGGTCACTGTCGTTCTATGTAGATTAATGTACTATGTAGTTTCTGTAGCACTACATTTATGTGGCAGGTTCTGTGATACTGGAGGTTATAACCTCCCTGTCTTTGCTGGTATAATGGCCAATGATGTGACTAATATTCTGAGAAAGATGATACTATTGGTGTCTGTATGTAGTTTTTATACTCCCCCAATTTCATTCACATTCATTCAGTATTACTAGAATAAATAACTCTCACCAGTTAGAATACAGCACTTGTCCCTTTGATTATTCTTGTAATAAATAATTATCAAGTTATCACCTTGTTTTTATAAATAAACATTACTTTTTCACTTTATATTTTGGTGTTTTTTCTTTTCAACCAACTCAAAGTCAGATATTTGGCTCTAATTCAATATGCCTTGTACTGCCATTCCTCCTACTTTTACAGTTAATATCCTTATCTAAAAAGTACTCTGTGTACCTAAGAATACCACAATTTTATAATTAATACAGTAAGAACAGATGTTACGTAACAACTATGAATTGCTATAAACTTATTTTTGAAGTCCTTGATAAAACAGTCATAAAAAATTGGTTTTGTAGGAGTGCTTAAGATATAATTAAACATACCTTACAGAATGGCTTCTGTGATCGTGCACTTTTGTCTTTCATAACATATAATCACAAAAAAAGAAAACATGCAAAATGGAGAAATGTTATGACTTTCTTTGATGAACCATATTAAAATGTTATTAGTGCCTCTATTAATCTTGTCCTCCCCCCACGTGGCACAACAGTAATTCTGCAAACTATAACACTAAAAAACAGGATTTGATACCTGTGATTGGTACAGCACAGATAGCTCATTGTGTAGCTTTGTGCCTAACTACAAACAAACAAGCAAACACAAAACTATTAATCTTTAATCTCTACAGACAAAGGCTGTACTTTTTTTTCTGTTTAACTGTTGTATCAAATAAATAGACAATACGTCAGGAGCATAATTAGTAATCACAAACTTAATCTAAGCTGTTTTTCTATGCTCAGCAGATAAACAATTAAAAGATAGTAATTCATGCATCTTTGGTTTACAGGTGAAAAAAAAAAAGTGCAACATGCATATTGGGGTCAAAGTGTTCACCTAGGCTGTACAATATTCTCCAATGAGATTGATAAACTAGGCTTAGGACAACTTCAGTGGGTTCATCATAGTCATGAGAAAGGAATTCGATTGATTAAACCCCACCGAGATAAGTACCTTCTTACTTCAGACCATGGGCTGGTCATTATGTCAGTGACTGACCGTGACAGTGGTCGCTATGTCTGTAAACTAGGCGACAATATTTTGTGTAACTACACTGTGACAGTGGATTCAAGTAAGTCTTCAGTTGTTTTGTAGTTTCTTAGTAAAGTTTAGGAATAATAATTATTTCTGTAACCCCTAACATCATGGTACAGCCCAATCCAGGACACATGTAAATATTACAAGTTAGATAAAACAAATAGGTTTTTTTTTTGTTTCAGTGAAGTGCATATTAAGTTTCTTTCTTTTTGTTAATTTTTGGACTGGGAATAACCTAATGATTAGCATACCTCGACTGTAAATCTGATGGTTCATGGTTTGCATCCTGTTGCTGTAAAAACGTGCTCCTGACTATGAGACCATGAGTTTACTATAAAAGTAATGATTAAATCACACTAGAACTAATTTGACAAAAGTAAAAGTAATAGTTGGAGGTGGGTATTGTTGACTAGCTGACTTTCCTCTAGTCTTTCAGTTCAAAATTAGGGATTGACTATGTGCAGATGGCCCTTGTATAGATTCACACAAAACTTATAACTAATTAATCAACAATCTTTATTATAAATTCAATTTGAACTTTATAAATGAGCTAAATTCTTGACACAACCAAGTGCACACACACATATATACATTTTCTGTAAGTTTTTAAATGGCTATAGAGAAGGTTGAGTACATTATCTTAAAACCAATTTAAATATGCAAATAAGTATTTTATGACAACCATGGCTGATATAAACTTGCAATGGAATGGCATGTATCAGAATTACATTTTGATATTGTTTGGCATTTTTATAGGTGGTTTGATGCCATGGTAAATTGATTGCTTTTGGAAAGGGTATGGAACAGCACTTACCAGTAAAAAGTATTCATACACTTGGATCACAAAGGTGTTTTCAGACTGTGGATTTAGAATTTCCATGATAGGAGAGTGTAGTGTCATGTTACAGATGAAAATCTGTGAAAAAAAAGGTTGATGACACAAGCTGTCCATGTGTCCCAAACAACAGCATGCAATGTAGCTAAGATGAATCTTCATCTACAAAAAGTGCCAAAGTCATTTGTGCACAAGCTGTTTTCACAACATATCCATTCAACCTTTTCATACAACATAAGAATTCATACTTGTCCATATGAAAACATACTGGTCAAGTTTATACATGATTAGACTCTTCAAATGGCCACTGGGAATCTTTCATTCTCATACACTAGATGTATTATGAAAAGCTTGCAAAGAGTAGTAGTGTGCTTTCAATCTGCCTCAGGACAGAGCATTTTGCAAAGGAAGCTACCCTGCATGACTGTTGGCAAGATACATAAACAACAGATAGAGCATGATCAGCCATGGCAACAAGGGTGTGATGATATGGGGAGGCTTCAAAACCTTATTAATATAACATACTCAACCTCTTTAAATCCATGATCTATTAAATCTATTTTTTGCTCTAACAAATTTATTTAAAATTAATCATTAAGTAATGCTGATATAAGCCTAATAACTGTAGTCAGAATCAATAGGGCCATAAAGGAATGTATTAGATGGAAATAAAAAGTATCATTTAGAAGAATGTAATTAATGCAAGACTCTTTTTTTTTAGGATTATTAACTCTATTTTAATAATATGTGTATTGCAAAAACATTATAAAGAATTATGCATAGATATGTGTAGTTAATATAATGAAAGGAAGAAATGAAAAACTAATGAAACTTCTATTCTGACAGAAATATCTTGGTGTTTGATATGAATGAATGAGATCTAGAAAAGTTTAAGGATTGGTTTTATATCATCAACACTTTGAAAGTGTTAATTTTTACAAGTGTTTGCGGTTTAGAACAATTCAGAAGTTTATGGCCTTACATTGTATAAAAACATTATAAATAAAGATGCACTGCTGGCCTAAAATGAAGCTTTTTTTTTCAGAAACCTGCAGTGCTCCATCAGAAAACGATTACAAGAAAATTTACTCTGATTGGTGTCATGAGTTTGAGAAATACAAAATGGCTATGAAAACATGGCAAAATAAGCAAGCTGTAAGCATCTTTATTGAATAAGCATTCCATTGTTCAATTTCTTTGTAATTCTCAGTTGTTTTAATCAGGGTTAAATAGTCGTTTTTTCTCCTAGGCTTTCATTATGTCTGTTTACATAGAAATACTGCATTAGGATTTGTACTATATATACAATGTTGTATTGCAGAAAAAATTTGTCAATTTTCAAGTTACATTCAGTGTAACCAAGGAAACCTTTAAGTAGCATAATCGTTTCATTGATGTACAGTGCCTCGCAAATGCATTCACCCCCAACGAATAATGTCACATTTTGATGAAATACAAATAATGTAAACAATTTTTTAATGAACTTGTTTTTATTCAAAACTCTAATGAACACTGTTATGTGTGAAGGAGGTTGAATGTCAGCAAAACCTGCAAAGAAAATATATATATAAATTGAAATTTGCTGATTGTGTAAGTATTCAGCCCCTAAGTTAGTACTTGGTGGAAACACCTTTGGCAGAAATTACTGTTGTGAGTCTTTTTGGATAGGTCTCTACCAGCTTTGCACAATGGGATGGTGTAATTTTTGTCCATTCTTTCTGCTCCAATTCCAACAAGTTCATTAGGGATTGTTGATGGATTGCAATCTTCAAGTCTCACCATAAATTTTCTATTGGATTCAAGTCAGCACTTTGATTGGGCCACTCCAGTACATTCACTTTCTTCTTTTGAAACCACCCCAGTGTGGCTTTGGCCTTGTGCTTAGGGTCATTATCCTGTTGAAACGTAAATTTTTGACCCAGTTTTAGATTCTTGGCTGACTCAAGCAGGTTTTGCTTTAGGATATGCCTGTACTCTGCACCATCCATCTTCTCCTCAGTCTTAACAAGCATCCCAGTCTCTGCTAATGAGGGGCATTCCCATAACATGATACTGCCACCACCATGCTTGACAGTTGGAATGGTGTTGACTGGGTGATGTGCTGTGTTGGGCTTGCACCAGACATAATACATTGAATATAGACTAAAAAAGCTCAATTTTTGTCTCGTCTGATCACAAAACCTTCTGCCACATATCTGCAGTATCATTTACGTGCTTTGTTGTAAACTCCATATAAGATTTAAGATGATTCTTCATCAGTAACGGCTTCTTTTTTGCCACTTGCCCATACAGACCAGCTTTGTGTAGATACTGGGATAATGGCGATATATGAACACTGACTCCCACCTCAGACATGGAACTTTGCAAGTTTTTCAAAGTCACTGTTGGTTTCACAGTGACATCCTTATCCAATTTCCTGTTTGCCCAGCTTTTTAGTTTTCTTGTAACCTTCTCCTGATCTGTGCTGCTCTACCACTTTATCTCTGACTTGTTTGGAAAGCTCCTTGGTCTTCATGGTTGATTTGTTGTATCACTGTATGAGTTTTGGCTTGAACAGATGCATTTACTCTGAAGTGAAGTTAAACAAACCACTTTGACCACACATAGACAGATACCATTACACTAATTTTATAACCTTTCAAACTAATCTTTTGCACCTGAACTGATTTAGGGTTGCCGTAGCAAAGGGGTTGAATATTTATGCAGTTGAGAATATTCTAATTTTCATTGAAAAATCTATTTTACTTACATAATATCTGAATTATTTTTTTTCTTTCTCAGTTTGGAGTAGATTGTGTAGATTCAAAATATAAAGTCCTATTTGAAAGTTTCATGATTACAAGCTCAGATGGTAACAAAATGTGGGAAACTTTGCAGGGGGGTGAATACTTTTGCAAAGCATTGTAATTATCCCTAGAAGACACTATAGCTGTTTTTTGGAACTAGTTAACTTTTATCCACACCAAATTTCTAACACTATAACAAACTTACAGCAGTTATAGAAGTTCCCTAAGATTGTAAAATGTCTGATAGTATCTTCAGCCTTTTTTTCTTAGTTGAACCATCAATTTGTTATCCTTGGATGATCGAAAAACTTCTAAATTCTTAATGACCAGTTGACTACTTTATTCTTTATTATATATTCTATTAACTATGTTTTTATGTATTTGTACTTCTATTATTTCTACTTATTTGTATATCAGGTAAGTCATGTTCAGTATGTGATCGCATTATTATTTTGATCTTTAGTGGCTGTATTTTCTAATCTAGAAGCTTGATTATCCAAATTGTGTCACTGATCTATCAGTTCCAATTAATTTGTTCTGAAAAAAATCCTATCTTAGTTACACAAGTCAGTTAAGATGTAACAGACTAAGGTAGTGTACAGAATACTGTTTGACCCTTTGAGGTCATGCACACCCTCCAGCCCTCACTAATATAACTAACCAGATTACTAGTATCAATCTAACAAATGTCTAAATAAATTTACAATAACAGCACATATCACATAATAAGTTTGCCAAGAATCTAGATCTAGGCTTCCTAGGTTTATGTAATATATTTTGAATCACATAACTCATTAAGACTGGAAAACATCTGCTCAACCTTTGTAAACTTAAAGAAATTAGTAACAATATTTTCAACTATATTTTAGACTGTTATGCTTTCTAATAAAAATATAAACAGAAAAAAAACATTTTCTAGAAATGAACTATTATGTATGCTGTAGCATCTTCTGTATCTAAAATGAAAATGCAGAAAAAAACCAGCAACAACTTAATGTAGTATTAAAGGACATGGCAAGTCAAATACAGCAACAAAAAACAATTGCCAAATTTTTGACTCTCAGGAGTTTGGTGCTGCTCTTGGTTCATAGTTTTTATAGTACAAAAGTAAGTTCCTTTATTTAATAGAACTTTAACTTGCTGATTTTAACAAGATTTTACTTCACAATTTTGTATTTTGAATGTACCTAAGTAATGACGTAATTAAATCTCAGTTTTATTTTTTATCATCTAATATAGTATATAGTATAAAGTACTTAATAAACACTGATTGTCCACTTTATGAAAACTCCCACTTAATACTGAGTTGGATCATCTTTCTCTGCAACAGTAATCTGTATTCAGTATAACATAGACTGCATGCAATGTTGGAAGGTGTCTTGTTTAATTGTATGTAGCCCAGTCTTCAAGGAATGCTACTGGATGATAGATGTAGAATGAGAATTATGGTGGCCAATATAATTCTCAAGTTCCTCCCAAAGATTTTTAATGGGATTTAGATCTAGTGGTCAAGGAAATTAATTAAAATCACTGTTGGCTCTTGAAACTAATTTCAGACAATAAAAACAGGATGTTTGTGTTAAATCTTCATCTAGGAAGGAATGATAATAGAGCACTGTTGTGTGTACATGATAGGCAACAACATTCGGTGTGCTTTGAATGTGAGTTGCCCTTCTGGAGAAATCAAACAATTCAGTCTCTGTCACAAGAATGTTCTCCACACTATTTCATTATATTCAACAATGTACATTATCAGAAAGAAAAAAAAAAACAAACCACCTAAGATACAGTTGTTTTTGGACTAATTGTCAGCTGTCATATCACAGTTTTTGTAATCTCTTTTGTATAGTATAGCAAGAGATGGTCAAATACCAGTACCTCTTGAAGGAAATGGTGTTTATAAGCCTGGCCAATTGTCTTCCCTTTATTTAAGTTAGTCAACAACAACTGGTGGCTATAATGTTTTTAATAACAGACAATTTTCCTTTTAATTCCCACTGTTTATAGGCTTTAATGACTGATGTATTTGAAAAACTACACAAAGATATGGTCTTTGGTCACAACACTTTTGTTAGATGGGTGCTAACTGTCATGCCCCTTTGAAAGTCAGAGATCCTTGTTCTTACACATTCACAAACTTACTATGATATAAATAGATTTCTTCCTTCATATAGTACAAGCAAATACCTGTCGTATCACATGATTAACATCAACCCTGTTTTTTTATGTGCAAATAAATGAAGTGTTCTACAAATATATGTATGTTTAAGAGGGGTGTTAATAAAGTGGCCAGTCATTTTATATATGTAAAGAAATAAACCGAGTATTCACTTTTTAATTTAAAATAAGCTACTATATATTACAATTTATTTCATTTCTTTTGTAGAAATGTCAAGGAACACACCCAAATGATGTGACCTATCAAAGAAGCCCATCTCTGTGAAGAAAGTCTTGGTTTGTTAGTGTGTTGTACCTAGGAGCTGGGGTGGCAGTTTCAGGGTGTGGTATCGTCTCTAACTAGTATTTGTTATTTTATAAAGTATACTTGTGCTTCAAACTTTTCTAGAACATAGTTTCACAGTCTTTTCTGTAAATTTCTCATGGTTCTTAATCAGAGAAAGAAGAATGATGACCTTATAAGATTTATTAACGCAGTAAGTTTGGTCGGGGGGAGAGGAAAAACAATGACATAGTTACCAACATACATGGGTGAATATGCAGTAGATTTAGTCCATCAGGAAAAGCAAGATGTAGATATCATCTTCTTCATGGTGTAGTTAACGTCTTTTCCATGGATATGTATTAGTGTTGAATCTTCAGAGAAAGTAACATGAAGATAATATTGTTTGCATTTAGGTATATTAGTGTTGTATCAAAAAGAAACTTGAGTTATAGTATCAACTATTCAGTGGAGTAATTGTAGTGTTAGATCATCTGACTGTAATTTCATACTCTTAGTAACTTACAAGTTGTAGAAATAGGATGTAGGTATCAATTTCTTAATAACTTCGACAATGTTGTGTCAGTAATAAAACTTAAAAGAGTATAGTTCTACATGGAATTACAATAATGTCATGTTGGTAAAGAAAACAGGTATCCAACATGTTATTCTCCTTTGTTTTTTTATAAGTATCAACCAGAGCAAAATTTTAACAACCATCTTTTCATTGTGCTTTTATGAATATTTTATCAAAATGATTTAAAAACAACTGAACTTTTAAATTCCTTGATATTATATTATGAACATAGATAATTAGGCTATACTAGTAGGCTTCATAATGGTTCCAGCATTATTCTATCTTTGTTAATAATATGACAGTGTTGACTTCATGACAAACATAGAATATGCACATTGATGAAGCTCAAAGAAATGACATGAAATTGACAGGTTGTCAATCACCAAAGAACTTAGTGTACTGCAAATTAAAAGAAAAAGGTTTTAATGTTACATATAGATTGTCAAGACAAAAAAAAACTGTAATACATACAATATATTGAGTTAAAATTAAATATTATAATACAAATAATTATGGTATTCTAGTAGCATATTAAATGGTGATTCAACAGCAGAACCTTATGGCATAAAAAAGGAGACTTGAAGAGAACTTAAGGATAATAAAGATAACAAATCATCAAGAGATCTGATGACATGGAGTATGGACCTCAGTCATCAAAGAAACTTAATCAAAGATAATAAATATCACATGCTCCGTCATGAGCTCTAGTAACATGTAAAATAATCAGTCATTAAAGAAACCTAGTGATATTTAAGAGGATCATTCAGCAAGGTTGCTAGTGTGTAAAAGGGTGATTTAAAAAAGGCTACATGTAGATGACTTGGATGAGACATTAAGGAATGCATGCTCATGACTGTATGGACCTAGAATGATGAACCTACATAAACTAGTATTATGCAGATATGATATGATAATGTCTGACATTTGTTTTAGGATGATGGTACAAAAGTAAATAAAGCTTTACAAAACTTTATATTAAGTCAACAGGGGTCCTTGTGATGTGTGAGTACAGTCACGGGAGGATGTTTGTGACTTGTAGGAATAGCTAGTATTTTTGTTAAAATATTTATGACATCAAAGAAGATCCATGTGGATATTGAGAGACACAAACAAGTTAGTCAAGCATTATTGTTACAAATGCCAGTATGATGGTGAATAAATTATAAACTGTGCAATATCATGAATTTGGTACATTCAAGTTTATTATAAATGACACATATAAATGCAAATTATGTTATAAGTCATTGATATAATGTGTGATATGAGAATCACTTTAAAGTTGTACTTTTGCTATCAACTTTGGTAATAACCTTGTATGTTTTGTTTCGTTTTTAATCAAAAAGTATCATGACCATTTTTGTATTGTAATTGTTAATGTCAGGATCAGAAACAGATATAGCCACTAGTCTTCTTGAGTAACCTACCTCTCATTTCTTGACCTGCCCAATTTATGACCATAATTGTCTAAACAGGATTCTTATTTACAGAACTAAAAATATTCTTTTTAGAATGAATGTTGGTATAGACATTTGTATGAGAGCTTGTGTTTATTTTAAGGTCCATTCATTTGTTTGTTTTTAAACTCCAATACATGAGAATTTTATTTTTCTATTTATAAAAGTCAATAAGTTTGTAAAATTGTTAGTGTCCAATATAATTTAGCTGTGTTAGAAGGAGTCTCCATCATGGGTGTGTAATTACAACTTAAACAACTTTTTTTCTGACTTTCCAAGTTACTGCACAAATGTTTTTATTCAAATTCCTGTCATCAGTTGTGCTTAGTCTACTGTATTTAATTAATATTACTTTTCATCATAATGACCATGAAAGACCTAAAAAATCTGCCAAATTTATACCCATGATCTGAAATTACCATAAATAAATTTTTATCAGGTACATATTATGTACACAACTCTGTAAATATATTTCCAACATTAAACATTACCAACTTTAAAGAATAGCAATACTGCATTCAAAATGAGATAGATTGGTTAAAGTCCAATAGAGAGAAAATATTTCATGTATGTATTACACTCAAGACCTATCATTTCACTCCATTTGCCCCCAGTGGCACAGAGGTATGTCTGCAGACTTACAATGCTAGAATCCGGGTTTTGATACCTGTGGTGGGCAGAGCACAGATAGCCCATTGTGTAGCTTTGTGCTTAATTACAAACAAACAAACAATTTCACTCCATTTATTTTTGTAATTCTCAATATTTTTTAGAAGTATCTGGATTATCAAGAACAATATTTTTTTTCTTTCTAACTTTCAGTATGAAAGAATATTAACCATTAAAGTTTATTAATTTAGAGCAGTATTTCTGAACTACTTGTCTGTGGATCAGTGCTAGCCCATAACAACTACCTTTCCAATCTGTGGGATTTCATGAAAACAAACAAACAAAAACTGCAGAATATTCACATGCTAATCATAATAGTTTTTCGTTTTACTTGCATTTTATTGGTCCAAGACAGTTTAGGGAGGCAGTGAGCAGGTCCCGGACATTAAAAATGTTGAGTAACGTTGATCTATGGTAAATGCTGAATTCACTACTCATACAGTATAATGGCAGCATACATTCTTGACAAGCTTGAAGAATCATATTATCTGGCTAACCTTGCCTAGACACTGTCTGTTAAAAGTTAACAATGATATTATGTTGTGATTAAGTCTTGAAATACTTTGTTTTTAGATCTTCAAAATGAAATCCTAAGCATCACAAAGGAGAAGTCTGCCACTTCCTTACCTGAATCTCTGATAATAGAAAAAGCTAATTTTATTAATAAACAACTCTCCCAGTGTTTAGCTACACAATAAAAAAACACCTGATTCAATATTTTCCATACTCATTTGAAACTGTACATTTTTGAAAGTTTGAATGGAAATGCCCTTTCTTCATGGGAGTACAAAACTCCAAACCCACGTGGCAATGCTGTATAAAAGGATAAATATATGTGCCAATGATTGTGAAAGAGTTAACCTATCAGTTTGTAGCACCATTAAAAGTTGATCTACTGATGATAATATTGTGGTTATAGTAGGTGATCTTAATATGTCTGTAAATTGTAATGTAGTAATATAAATTTAGTAATCTAAAGATATTGGTGATACTAAATATTTTCTCCTGACTAAAAGCAACACTGAAAGAGGGCACACATTTATATTATGAAGTACTCGATTATTACAAAACTACATTAGTTGTGTAAACAAAAACAAATTATTTTTGAAAACACCTGTTTTCCATTAAACTATCTGACTGGAATACAAAAAAATCAATTTTCAACACTCTTTTTATTAACGGTATGCAGGATTCCTATGGTACTTAAACAATAAAAACGTAAACTTAGAATTCAGTTTGTGAAAGTATAATGGTAAGACATTGCATATTTATTGACTTATTCAAATTTCACACCAACAGTTTAGATAACTGATTTTAATTTAAATAATGTTACCTTCACCACTACAAATTAAAACCACCCAACATGTGTTCCACACTAAATAAATACCGTGTATCACACAAAACCGCGTTAGTCTTGACTATAAAGACTTGTTTCTATAACGAAAATTTAATTGTTGTATTTCTCATTGATGCTATTTAATAAATTATTCAGTTTTTCTTCCATTTAGCTAACCTTTTGCAATTATGATTACAAAACAAATAGTACGTGATTTTTTTTTATTTATACGTGCATACAGCTTAAATATATTTGTGGCTACTACTACTAGGCCGATCAGTACGTGTGACTTGTTATTCAGTAGAAGCAATTCTGAGGCATATTTTATTAAAATTCATGGTTCATTTGAACGCCTTATCTAATGTTTTACCTTTCATATGTTCGCATGTAATTCACACAAAATCAAAGCTGTTCGTAATATTTAAATCAAGAGTACTCCTGACGATTTCCCAACAAAGGAATGATGAAATTACATTTTATAATAGCAGACTGGTAAGTATTTATACAGTAGCCCATACTTGCTAGATCAATCAAGAGACTGTAATATTCATTGGAGTAGAAAAATACGTTTGTTGGAAACCTCAAAATGCTGTTATCGTTAGATTCGGAAGCCTTAAATGCTTAGAGCACTAATGTGTATACGTATCTAAAAGGTTTTGCTCAATAATATGTTAGCTGTATATGCTAAATTTAAACGTAAGCTTTTGATGTCTGTAGTTGGTGAGATCTTTATTACTGTGTATGTAATAAAATTAGGAGAATACAAATGAATGTATAGTTTCTAAGCCCTTAAAAAACACTTCATAAAAATCTGTATATGATAATATTGTACCTTAAGTCCAAATAAAGTGCCAGATTTATTGGTCTTAAACGTTTTCTTAGTTTACATTCTCTACTATGGAGCTTTTCGGTCTGCAGAACGCTTTAGGACTTCATAAACTAACCACATTGATCACATGTAAAGTTCTCTTTCATCAAAGTGTTCGCGTTCGCATAATGCTACCATAGGGTTACGAAATTTAGCTAAGCTGGAAGTTCAATATGCCAATTTATGTATTAGGTCTTTTATATCGTTTTTAAATATTATGTACAGGAAAACTATTTTCTTTATATTATCTTACTAATTTACAGATTCTTGTACTATTGACTTGATTTAATTAAAAAGTTCAGATTAATTTGTGTTATCTTGTGTTTTTTGTTGGATAAGATAAATTCATTAAACTCTTTTTCAGTTACCAAAGCCTTTAAGTTTAATTGAAAGCAGTTTTGAAGATAATGTCTACCGATTTGAAAATTTTAACTTGCGTTTTACGGAATAAAAACACTTCATCATCGCAAAAATTAGTTCAAATTTTGATACAGATTTTTTACTAAAAGTTTGCAAATATATATATATATTTACATATAAGTCATGTAGAAGCTGTTTCCTCTGCGGCTTGGAATGGGCTGGGGTTTAGGACACTCAACTCGTAATCTTTGTGTCATGGGTTCGATTCCCATCACCATACATGCTTAGCTTTTCAACCATGGGGATGTTATAACGTAACGGTCAACATCCCTATTCGTTAGTATAAGAGTTGGTAGATGATATTGACTATCACTTCAAAATTAGGGATGGCTAGTACATGTAGCTTTGTGCGAAATTGAACAAACAATACTTTCTTTGCAACAATTAGTAGAGAAGCCAGCTTCAAAACCTCACATTTTTGAAACTGATACATTATTTTTTATCGAAATGCATCTTTATTTTTTGCAACATTAATAGTTAACTTTCATGTGTATGGAAAAACAGAATTAAGGCTTTCAGATGTTCTGTCATTAGTATATTGTTGTAATCTATTTTTCAGTATAATAACTTATTGTTTCCTAAAAGGAGCTACTAGTCATGATGACTAGATTTAGAAAGTTCATAAGAATTTGTTTGTTGTTAAGCGCAAAGTTGCCCTATAGGTTAACCCGATTTTCAGCATTATAACCCTTCAGGGGGGGATTCGTGAAAGTATTCTTGGAATCTATACACTTCCCGTACTTGGTAAAAGTGAAAGTTCAATATAGATATAAGAATCGGGGAAAACTGATTGAGTTGTTTGGTGTCAGTGAGAGTTAGTGTTTCTGTCAACTACTCAGTAAGCTAATATGCTATCAATCAAGGAAATTTCTGTTAAACGTTACTATTGTATTAGGCCTACAATAGTTTTAGAATTTGTGAAATTAGGTCTACAAGGGAACGTGGATGTAGTAAACATGTATTAAAGAAATAAATTAATTAGTTATCGTTACTTGGACTAGACTTCACATTATTTTCACAAAATGATGAGATAGAATCCTTTCTGTAATAGAATACGTTAGAACAATGATGTCAGTAGTGGAATTCCTTGTAATGACAAAATTGAAGAAGAGTAAAAAGATATCATTGAAGTAGAAAATAATGTCAGTGGCATAATAAAACGAAGTGGTAAATGCAGTGATTAAACCAGCCACACCTCTTTCTGCATTTGCCAAAGAATTCCAACCTAAAATACCTTTTACCACATACCGTAGAGTAGGAGAATCTATTTGGTCTAGACCTATTATTACTACTGCTCTGTCATGTGTTACTGCAAGGCTTTTCTGGATCACTCCAGCCATGTCACTACTAAACCCAGCTACAGGCTTCAGTTCGCTAGTTCAACAACATTTTCCAATTGAGAAACCAATGAAATATGATGAAAAGGTACCATGGAAGATATATTTGGCTTATTTCAAAATAATTTCCAGGGTGAATGGGGGAAATAGTAAAAACAAAAACTATTCATCTTGCTGCCCATAAAAGGACCAACTTTAACGACATCAAGTGACATTCCAACTGAGAGGCATAATAATTGTCATGCATTAGCTTCCTTTTCGAACAGTTTCAGGGTGACACACCAGAAAAAAAAAGTATTTAGAGCAAGTTCTAGAACAAGATACAGATGAAAGAAGAGATACTAGCAGAACTTGTAAAAGATTTAGAAATGCTTGCCAATTATCTTAACTGAATGATCCATGTGAAATTGCACATTCATTGGCACATAACCAATGTATAGATGCCATAACAGACGAATATATGAGAATAAGGTTGAAGCAAAGTAGGTGTACATTTTTAAGAGACGTTTTATAGTTGATGATGGAACACAGTAAACTACTAAATGCACCATCTAAAAGTTACTGAATCATTATACTGAATAGTATTAAAAAATCATCTCCCTTCTTGATCATGGTCTAGAAAAACTGAAAGTATTATTTAGACAAATAGTCACACAGAATGGAGGGCATAAACCACAAGACATATTGCAGAAACTGCAGAGAAGAGCCTTAATGGAATAAAAAACTCCTTTCAGAGGGTGCTAGAAAGAGGGAACTGTTATAGTTGTGGGAAACCTGGCCATTACAGTTGTGACTGTGAGGAATCAACATTTGTTATTGAAACAAGGAGACCTAACCCAACCAGATCAAATAAATCAGAAAGAGCTAAACAGACATCAAGAATTAGCTTGATTTTATGGGGCAATGCTCATTTAGGAACACTCCATTTTCCGGAAATGAGATAAGAAGTTTATTATTTGAGAAAAGTCATCTACGAATTCATGGACAACTTCGCATTGTGTTGATTTACACAATGCCTACAGTTGTTTGACCGAATTTGGTAAGAAAAATGTGGAAGTTACCTGCAGAGGAGAAGAAAGAAAAGGGCAGATGTACATAAAGTTCCAATGAAAGAAAAGTTTGAAGTTACCTTCAGTGTAGGAAGATTCTCTGCACTTCATGATGAGTAGGTGTCTGAAATCAAGTAATAGTGCATATTAGGGATGAACAATATGCAGAAACGTTGATGCAATGTCAAGTTAGTTTCACAGTCTATGATGAGGAAATACCTGTACACTACATGGCAATTACTAGACCAGAGGTTAAACTTTCATTGACAACAGGGAGGTTGGTCACATCAAGAAGTTAAATACATATTCCAGGCAAGCCCACCAATAGGGCCGAGGTACCGGGGAAAATCCTCGGGACTCAGGCCTCTAAGGGGCTTGGAAGAGAGGGGAAGTACAACAATAGAAGTGATAAAAATCATTGACCATGGTATGTGGGGATGGGCTGAGAAAAAATGGTCATCACATTCAATCTACTACTTTATGATGCTTACAAATAACTGCTAAAGTTGAGTCATATCCTTATTTAAGCACCTCATTGCCATTATCGAGTGTTTTACAGCTTGTATAACAGTAATATTATTATGTTTTCTACCATACGTATTTTTGTGAGAAATAATAAAAAAAAGGAAAACTACTACTTGCCAGGGATTTCAGTTTATAAGCATACATTATTACATATTTAATAAATAGCAGTTTCATTTCTGGTTGCTAGATGGCAGAACAAATTGTTCTTATATAACGACCGTTTGTGACTCTCCCTTTCACAAACATGGTATCTGCCAAAACATTTCAGTAAAAATAAGTAATTGAATAAAGAATAATCAAAAATTAATATTCAAGGTATCAAGGAGATCAAATATTTATGCAACTGACAGATCTGTGTACGTTTTATTGATGTCTGAGTTTAAAAACACCAGTTTCTTAATTATCAAACAATACATTATACACACTTTTCTCCAAATTTTCAGTGGGGCCGAATTTATTGCAGAACACGTAATGTCAACTTGACACAAAATAAACTGGAAAAACTAGAATCATCGACACTGACAAGTTTGGAAGACAAGAAAAAATAAAGTATCATTTTATATTAACACCATTAACTCTTCAATAAACAGAGATTACAGATTAAATCATAACATGCTCTCCACAACCCACCAGAATACTATAAAGACTGACCTGAAGACGAAAGGCAGAAAACTTTCGAAACGTCATCCTCTACACTTGTGTCTCTACAACAGACAGTTGCCATACATTCTACAAAGTTTCATCATGAATACTCTGCCTAAACAATCTATCAAAGATATAAAACGTTACAAGCTATAAACTATTCAGGATAAACAAATGTAGTTTTTGAGCTACAATATGTAGTCTTTTCAGAAAAAAAGGTAATTTATAGTTATTTCCTATTTTTCATGGTGGTTATAAGGTCAGTCAAATTTTAAAGGGAACATTTTATCAGAAAGTCAAGTCAAGAGAAACTCGTGAACTAGGCCTCTCTCATTATGACATAAAACTTTAAATTGAATAACTGTCATAATTAGTTTATAATATAACGATTTACCCTATTATTTTATGTTAATTTCGATCAAACTCAAGTTTGTATAATTAAAAAGGTTCAATGACGTGGGTTGGACTACCCTTTTTGGATGTGGAATGGACAGCGATATTGTGACCACCATATTAGAGGGTTATTCGAAAATTCAGCTAACTCTTGGGTTACGCACAATATATTATCAAAAATGTGTTGAAAAATCTCACAATTCGGGGATACAACCTCAAAATTCCTCATGATCAACTTTTGATAATTACACATATAACCAAAAAGTGTTTCTACGAATTTAGGAGAGGTGGTATATGAGATGATGTTTGATATGCATGATTATTTACGAATCATTGGTTGTGTAGTTCAGTTGTTTTGAATTGACGTCACGCAATTCGAACCTTCTGAATTTTTCTTGTTGCTTTAAGTTAGTATTGTCACATCATAACATTCCGTAGTTTGTAGAAAGTTATAGGCTTCAGTCAGTTAATATTGTTACGTCTCCGTTTGTTAATTGATTTTCCGTAACTTCGTTCCGACGAAACTCAAGCGACACAAGTATTTACTTAATAAAACTGGTTTA
>NW_013666109.1:331736-333579 GCF_000517525.1 Limulus polyphemus | reverse complement strand
ATGTTAAACTTATATTAAAGTTTTTCTTCATTACCCATTCAAGCCGTCTCCAACCATTATTAATCAGGTATGTTTTATACATGCAAAATGCGTCTATTTATCCCTATCGGTACTTTTATAAACTAACGAGCAATTCCATATTGTAGATGTACAGTGAAGATTGAACAGGCTGTCTCAGTAACGTTAGGCCTTGTCGTGAATGTTAGTGAGTGCTATATATATTTTAAAACTGAAGATTAATTATATTTTTATGGTTGATTGTATAAAGTTAAGCTGATTCGCTAACTGATATATTTTAATCATGTTTGTGTCTTTTAATTAAGAACTTTCAGCTTAACGTTTATTTCCATCATATTTAATTCTGTTACACATGCAGTACCAAGTACTAATAGTAATACTAATACTCTTTTACTACTCATTACAAATACAAGTAGTAGTACATTGTAGTTGTAGTTTGTACGTGGCATCTTGCACTAAGTCGAGTACCAGTAATTACTGGTTTATGAGTTTATATTTCTTTATTTTATTATATTTTTTATCTAAGAAAATACTTTAGGTTTTCGTAAACTTTGTGTTTTTAATTTTAGTTTTAATACTTGCAACTGGAATTTCATTGTTCTTCCACTTTTAAGTTTAAATTACAATTACAAATTAAAATCATTTATAATATAAAATTGTAAACCTAAAATGTAATTAATGTGCTCTATACAGAATTTATAACCCTCAGTTAAATTAGACAATGTTAATACAAGTTATTTTAAAACTTAAAAAAGTATGTTTTCAAATTTTGATGACTGTGCTAGAGTCTGGTTTTCCTAAATGAGATACTACTACTAGAAGATTGTATTGTTGTAATATGTTCTATTGTTAGAATTAGATGAGTTCATAAGGAGAAGTTCTGTCCATTTTTCAGTAACATTTGCTACAGACTTGTTCACGTGTAGACCTAATTTCATAAATGGCATTTCAACAGAAATTCCATACATAGTGTATGCCTAACTTATTTATAAACTTGCTTACAGAATTATCCTGCTAATTGATTGGTAACAAGAAGGCCAACTGAATAACCAACTGACATGATCATTAATGCATTAGATGTTGCATCATCATTACATCATGACAAACTCTCTCTAGGAAACAAACATTAAAAATATAGCTTCCAATACTCTCCCTTTCTTGGATTGTGAAGTATCTTAAACAATGCTAATTCACAAATAAAACAGTACACAAACTTAAAATTCCATAAGTTGCAATGAGGTTATTATTTATTATTAACAAAAAATCTGTGAGGTGTTATTTTACTATGTGTAAATTTCCCATTCATCATATGTTTTTGGTACTTTTCTCTTCCAATGCTCACGGTGTGAAGTTAGGAATAACTTGCTGTTCTTAGTAGGTGATTGAGTGAATCCACTGATGGCATTATCCTTGGTGATCATCTAGAACAGCATTTCTCAAACAGTGATTCGTGAACCCCTAGGAATTTGAGAGATAATCCTGGTTCTACAGTTCTTACCAGTATTTTAATTTCCTTGTAATTTATTAAAATATTTAAATATGGAAATAGCTTGATCCAGAGCCAGATTTAAGACTATCTGTCTTCTGTTAAGTCAAACTTTAAAGCACTGTGTTCTTCAAAACAGGCTCAGAAGTCTCATAGTTTTACTTAGATGGTCTTGTTTTCAATTTTTTTTATGTTTCAAGAATTATATATCAATTTTATTGGGTACTAACTGCAAACTGATGACAATATCGGAGATTCAGATTTTATTGTAAACATGTTACATACTATACACCTGGAAAAAAGTTAAGCACCCCCAAATATTTTTCAGGATTGCTTATT
>NW_013666109.1:329616-330880 GCF_000517525.1 Limulus polyphemus | reverse complement strand
AGTCATTTGTTGTAAATATTTGTATTAAGCTCTAGTGTAAATATTTCACTTCTTGATGGTGCAGTGACTGTCTTCTTTGTCACCTGAAGTTCAACCTCTGGTGTAGTAATTATCATGCTGCAGAGGAACTGCCTGGTTTCATTAGTGGTTTATGAGCTGACTGGATGCTCTTGGGTTTTTTAATGTTTAAAATGTATCATAGGTGCATTTGCTTTGTTTCAAGTATTATTTAAAACATGTGTATTCATTGTTCCCATTAAAATAAATTATATTAAACATGGGGGTAACTGTCCACTACTTGTGGAATTGTAAATTTCAAGTGACTTTGAAGCAGGCACATCACAGTTTTTATTTTTTTAGACTGATTGACATTCTAAGTGCCTCAACTTCAAATTTGTGAATGAAAATTTATGCTGAATAGATGATTCATAAATTGTATAATTTAGATATGAAGGTATTGAAGATTTCATTATAATTATAGTGATGTTGGAAGATGTTCACATAGATGAATAATATTTTAACAATGTGATAGATATGAATTACCTTAAATGTTTAACTCTTTCAGCAGGGGCTCAGTCCCTGGGACTGACCTCGTAACCATTTTGTGCTTTTTATAGTTTTCATGCAATAACTTTTAAATTAGTAAGCAAATGTTAATGAAATTTAGCAGATTATCAGCAAACATTACAAGCTTTCATATGCAAAATATCAAATTATTTTATTAAGTCTTAAGGTTTGTAAAGCAATGTTTCTCTCGTGCCTTTTCTTTCTTTTCACATCATGCAAAGGAATTTTCATTCTAAGATTAAAAATACTTTTATGCATCAGAAAATTTTCAAATTTCACATGCGAAATTTTTATAATGTCCAGATAGTTATCAATTATTTCTTAAGAAAAACTTTATATTTTATCTGTTATTTTCAGTAATTAATCTGTACGAGTTCGGTAGATTTGACCGATCTTGCAATCACCATAAAAAATTAGCAAATAAATATAAGTTATGCCTCTGTCATTCTAGAATGAACACAAATTATAACATGAAAACATAAATGTTTAGACTAAATAACATAAATCTCATAACATTATACATTTATACATCTTTGTTATATTGACCTTTCAGTCGTGTCTGGCTATAATTACAGATGTTACAGTGACGCGGCTCACGTGCACTCATGTTACCGTATATAAAATAACACAAAACTGACCTTTGGTCTGTTCAAAGTAACTTGTCTTGGCTGTGTTTTAGTTGACTAGTATTTTGTAA
>NW_013666109.1:327004-329536 GCF_000517525.1 Limulus polyphemus | reverse complement strand
TGCTATTTTGAAATAATTTCTTCAACTTATTTTTCTTAAAACAAAGAACAGTAAATAAAGAAGCAAACCAACCAATTGTCTCTTCTAGATACAACCTTTGTACTCAGTTGCTGCTTGACATAGGTTGTTAAGCCATAAAAAATTTTGCATGTGGAGGATATGAAACAAAATAATTTTTTTAGGTTCTATATATATACATTTCAATTACTAAAAAATCATAAATTACTACATCAGTACCATAGAATTCAACTATAATTTATCTTAGTAACTGCTATGTATTTTAGTCTAAAAAAATATGAAATTTCGAGCAAACTAAAGACACACCCTACCTCCTTAAAATCTTGGTTTTAAAGAAAGAATTTAAAATAGTTGAGAAAGCCACTAGGGGGATGTTCTCCACTTTTTTTTTACCATGCAAGTTGGAGGGGATAACACCTTGAATACAAAAATAACTACAGCCATAGGGCAGTCTGATTTAATTATATGTATCACTGTAAGCTGTAATTTTAATCTTTTAATGTAGATTTTTGCTGGAGGGTGCATGCCCTAAAGATCTAGAACGTTATTGAAAGTTGATAATTCTGAAGCTTTGTGTACTATGTAGAAACAAGGGTGTGATTTGAATTTGGTAATCAGTGTTGCTTAATGTCAGGTAAGTGACAGAAAAGTTAGTAAGTGCTAGAAGAGTGACTTATCACAGCTCTTGCTATTTAGTTACTAAGTGAGTTAGGGTGTTTATCAATGTAAGATAAGTAAGTTGGGTATGTGTACCATTAGTCTGTGAATTTTTGTTGAAATATTGTATTTGAAGTCAGGCCTACTTTAATTTCAGAATTTATGTTGAAATATGCAATGTGGTTTTAACAAACATTTGTTGGTGAAATAAGTTCATTATTGTTACATGGACTGGACTTGGAAATATTTTTACTAAATAATCCAAAAAAAAACTTGCAAAATAATAGAACATGTTTCTTCAATAAGTTGTGTTTTGGGATGTTGAAAATGGTATTGGGCCTAATACTGCTGTGAAAATTTAGTAATAGTTAGTGTTGTTCCATTTTTCAACTTTCTATTCATACATTAATGTCTTTACAGTTAACAAATAAGCCTGTTCATTAACTGTCTAATATAAGGGCTAGTACATATACCAATAGGGCAAACAAACATAAGTCTTAAGTATTAATAGTTGTTTAATAAAATTTGCCCCAAGTTATGTATTGTATATAACTTGAAATTAATTGTAATAGAATAGCAAACTTCTAAGAACTCGCTTAGCTTTCCCTTGTCTTCACTCACTAACACCCATGGACAGTGCTTTTATATTCAATGTTAAGCTATGTAAACAATGAGAAGTCCACTTACTAGGATAGTTTTAATGATTGCAGAGAAAAACAACAACAGTAATAAGTGATCTGACAGTAATGACATTAGTGATAATGGAAAGTGTTTGTTAAAAAATAGTGAACACTAAAAATGGCACTGTTTGCTTTCAAAAGGAAGAATGTGCAAAAAATGTTTATAGTTTTTGAAGCAAATATTTTTTTTAATTGGCATTATTACAGGCATCATTTTTATTATTCATTATTACCTACATATATATTTTTTGTGTGTGTAAATTCAGCAGCCTAAATGAAATTTGTTTGTACGTAATATATAACAATTTATTTTGTGTTTTAAATATAGTCCTACATTTGTCCTTCATATGCAGGTGATTAGTTTTTTCTGATTGAACAAAGATCATGTCAAGTAAGAAAAGTCGAGCTAGAGCTGCAGCTTCTAGTAGCAGTGAGTCTGATTCAGAGCCTGTTGATGTACGTATTGAAGAAGGTTATTTTTATACTAGTAGCAATTTTTAAAAGTTAGATTTACTTGTTACGGACCAGTGTTTAATAATCTTTTTTTTTTTAAAGGAGTAGATATTTTTGATAAAAGTGCATCATAAAATTATGAATATTACTCTAATCAAAGTTAGTGGACAGAAATATATTTGATGGTTACAAGATGAGTAAAAAACTATAGGAATGTGTATGCCTGTAAAATTTTCACGAATGATTTTGTTACAGCATATTAGCAAAAATGAAAATGTTCATCTGTTGGTGATATAGCTTTAAAAAACAGCTGAATTATTTTACACAGTGTTGTTTTACATAGATTTCATTCCTGATGCTCGTATGCAAGGGGAGGGGATGTATATAGTGTAAATATCAGAAATTTATACAATAGTTTAAATGATTTATATTATTGTGTTAAGTGTAATATTTGTACAGTATAGTAATGTTATTTACAACCAATGCTGTGTCAGTGTGTGAGTTAAGAGAGGAGTGTCATACCACATCTGGAAAAAAGTCCTATTCACCTACCCATCTTATCTCACGGTCAGTGAGGGTCGCCCCAAACCCAACTGACCTTCCGCTCTCTCCTCACTTGACACACCACCAGGTCTACACAGAGGTCGTTATATGACTTTGTGGTGTTTATTTCATAAGGTAAAAAAAATTTTTGTGCATGAGGTGGAGAGTTTTCACCTCAATT
>NW_013666109.1:322225-326627 GCF_000517525.1 Limulus polyphemus | reverse complement strand
GTGCATGAGGTGGAGAGTTTTCACCTCAATTGAATAATGAAAGGGTTAAACATCTTTGGTCTTTCTATTTGTTTTATTACCTGTGTTCTGTTTAAATTTCTACTGTGCATAAATTAAGTAAGTTTCCAGGAGCTATAATTTTATCTCTTTTAACTTATGTACTTGCTACAAATTATACAGAAAACTCCCCCTCCTAAGAAAGCTAAGGCAGACAAGAAACCATCTGCTTCTAACCGTGCCACGGCAAGTTCTAATCAAGATAATGATTCAAACATGTTTCAGGTAAGGTGAATTACCCACTGCTTATAAATGTACACTGGATAATTAATCACAAAATCATACATCAAGTATTTTGCAAGCCACTAAGTAAATTGAAAAAACTTTGCATTTTACAAGTAAAATAATTTTTACTGTTTAAGTACAATAAATCATGTGTGAGTACATCTTTTTCTTTGTGATGTAATTGAAAGTAAATTATTAATATATATTGCTTAATGATCTCAAAAAGTTGAGTAAATTAGATATAAAGTATACTCGTATTTTCTCTATAAATGTTACATTATTTGCATAAAAAGTATGAGCTACATAGTTTTATACATACTGTAATAATATAGTTTAAACAAATATGTAGTGTTATATATAAAGATATTGAAATTAATAGTTGCACAGAATGTTAAATATATACAATATTTCACTGTTATTTTTATAAAATCAGTTTACATGCTTAGTTATTTGCACAATTAGTTGCATTTTTTTTAATACAGATCTTTGGTACAGATATTTGATCCAGTATATTATTCATTTTGTTTACAATATTTTAGTAATATTACAACACATTTTATTTTAGTTTTGGAAATGTACAGATTTTACAAACCTTTTTCAAACTTTGCAGAAATGTTCAGAGTATATTAAGTTTGAGAAATGTCCTAGAATTGTGTTATTCTAAATATTGTTTTGATATTGTTAAAATATTTTGATTTCAGAAGCAAATTTTAAAGAAAAAGCATTATTATTTTTTAGATTTTAATTTTAGGTATCCTGATATGTTTTAAATCTTGCTCTTGGTGATGATTATAAATCCCAGTATGAAGAAATTTTGAGGAATGTAAAAAAATTCTGCAGCTGAATTTTATATGAACGCTTGTATAACAAGGTAATTCCTGTGAAGTTTGCCAAAAGTGTAATAACTAAGTTAGGTCCCTATTTTGGAAAAATGATTATTTTATAATTCAACAGAGCTTTCAATTAAAAGAAGTATTTTATTCTGTTTTTCACTTCTTTTTGTGCAGCTTTCCAAAATGCGTTTTGTTAATGTGAGAGAATTTCGTGGGAAGGTAATGGTTGATATTAGAGAGTATTATGAAGCAGATGGTGACATTAGACCTGGTAAAAAAGGTAAAGAATTGATTTAAGTGTTTAATATCATTCTGAAAAATTGCTGTCCACATTGTGTGAAGAGTACCTATCCTGTTTATTTCCATAGATATAAAATAAATAGTTTTATCATTTTATTTTCCATGGATGTATTATCCTAATATATTAAGCTGACTTTTGATGGTTGAAAAGAAAACCAGGAGTCTCTAAACTTGCTGCAGCTTTTGAGGCCAAACATGCCATGCCACTTTGAGTTTGGAGAAGCTTGTATCAGCTGAAAAGAGGCATTGCAGTCTGTTATCACATGATGATGCATTTGGTTCCAAAATAATGCATGCTTTTAATTACTTTTTCACATTTAAGTAAAGTGAAGACATTGTTTTTTAATCTGTTGGAAAATTGAATGCTTTGTATAGGGTGTGGCATGCCAGAGAATGAGGAATTATTGATTATTCTAATTACAGGTTTATACATGGTGTGAAGCTATAATATCTAGACTTTATAGCAGAAAAATCAAGAAGGCTATAAATGAAACCCATTGATTCTTATAAGGATGGAAATAGCAGATTAATAAATTAGAAATATCATGGTTGATAAATAAATGTAGCATGGTTGATAAATAAATGTAGCATGGTTGATAAATAAATATATGTAGCATGGTTGATAAATAAATAAATGTAGCATGGTTGATAAATAAATACATGTAGCATGGTTGATAAATAAGAAAAGTTTTGTTGATGCACTAGTTAAAAGCCTGATCACTGAAACTATTTCAAAAGTTATGAATCATGGGTTTGTGTGCTATATAGAGGCATGAGTTAGAAATGAGACTGATTTTGTTCAAATCAGCAGCCTATTGTGAAATTTTAGATGTGTGTATTTTTAGTCTTTTGTAATTATTGCAGTCAGAAATGATACTGACACTGATGTTTTTTAAGATACAAATAAATTTAATTGTCCTTTTATTTGGAGTATTGTAAGGAAAGACAAGTTGTGCATCAGGTACACATACATGAGAAACATTTTCTGTCTCACACATAGTTTCTGTCCATTTAAAGATGCAAAAATTTTTATATCCCTTTTTAAAGGTAAAACAAAATTTTAACTAGTGTCACTGTCTGAAGTGGTAGTTATGAAAAATTACAATTCATTATTTTTTGAAATGATAAAGAATAAAATATTTAGTAAAACTTTTTTCTTTTTTTAATCACCATTTGGCATTCTCACTGCTATTTGTTGATTTGAAGCCTGATCTTTTTAAATATGTAGAAATGTGTATGTCCTGCACAACAAAGAGCTATGACATCTCACCACTGTCAGGAACATTTTTGCAAGCATCACAAGCCTTGAACATGTGCAGTAATCCCCATGAACACTAGCATTTGAATAAAGGCTCATTCTTTCCTCAGTACTGCTTGTCTCCAGTTGTTGTCTTTGTTTTCCTTTTGTTCTTTAGCTTTCAGTTAAATTTGATTTCCTCACTCACCTTGTTTTTACTCAAGTATTTTTACTGTCAACTCAGTATGAAAAAAATAAGTCACTTCTTGAACCATCATTAAGCACAGAAGTACATAATAGTGTGATGAAATAAAAATGGCAGCCATAAAAATTGCCCATTTGAAACCACCTTTGAAATGTCTGAACAGTAACAATGACTATTTCAAAGTATTGGCTGAGCAAAAGTAAAGACTGTTTGAATGAATTTCCATCTAAGTAAGAAGTGACTTTTCCAGATAAGCATACAGAAAAAATGGCAAACCTTATTGCTCTAAGTCTTTCAGAACTTTTCTGTCTGGGGTCCCAGTGATTCTTTTCTTGTACCATAAGGATACTAGTGTTTGTGTATATATATATGTATATACAAGTAAATAAACAGCTTACAAACTAATGAATACATTAATTGTTAATAGGCAATTAAATCAGCATTATAAAACAATAATGAAATAAATATCGCTATACCTTTAATGGTTCTGGTTGTCAACAGATAATGTCTGTGGTAATAGCACCCAAATGTGTTGGGGTTAACACATCTATCAGACAAAATCCAAACGCCGATGTCAATCTAGTCAGCTGGCATGGAAAATAATAACAAAATCAGTCAAATATGGGTATGAAGCTGAGTGCTTACACCCAAAACATCTCAGCTTCTACTGCCTTTCCTTAACTATAGCCAGTAGTGGGAAGGCAGTTACCCTTAAATTTCTTAAAGTAGAGATGAATTGAAATAGAGCCACCCTAATATTTGTACTAATTAAACTTCCAACCTCCACCCTACAAAAAAATATTAAAATGAACTATAAGATATTAAGTAGAACTATATACCCTACCTTAAAAGTTCTTATATAGTTCTAACTCCCAACCTCCTCCTTTTCTCCTGAAGATTTATTCAAGGATAACACGGGAATGCCGAGACGAGCTCAGCAACTTGAAATTTTTCCATCCTGATTATACTGAGTAAAATTACTTGAAAAATTACTGATAGCTATTTATAAGCTAAAGTAACTAACTCCCTCTTGATTTTTTATAAGATATTTTCTTTAATCGATAGTTTATTTTCTGAAATATTTTTATATCTATTTAAAAAAATAATATATATATATATATATAGAAAATGGACGATGTGCTACTTTGGGAATATAATTAGATTTGAGGGTATATTGGTAGAGGTCCTGATGAGTAATATAATTGGGTATATGTGTGCCCCACCCTTAGTATTGTTGGTGCACAAGAATATAGCTAATACAAAGGAAATTAACAAGTATAATAAAAAAAATTTTAAATTTTATAAAGACAAGTAGGATCGATACATACATAACCTAGCAAGCTATAGTAATATAGAAAGTTTTAACGCTGCAAAAAGTATTGAAACAAGAAAGTCAAAACTACAAAAACTGAGTTACTTAAAATTGAAAAAAAATTATTCCTACTTTGACTCGGACTAACTTTATTACAGCGATCTGCCAAAGTAGGGACAAAATTGTTTACATTTTAAGTAACTCAGTTTTTGTAGTTTTGACTTTCTTGTTTC
>NW_013666109.1:315206-322204 GCF_000517525.1 Limulus polyphemus | reverse complement strand
TTTTAAGTAACTCAGTTTTTGTAGTTTTGACTTTCTTGTTTCAATGTTTTTTGTAGTATTAAAACTTTTAAATCTCTATAGCTAGTTAGGTTACGTATGTATTAATATTTATTTGTCTTTATAAAATTCAAATAGTTTTTATTATACTTGCTATGATTATAAATTCCCAACTATCTGTTTCTGCTACCTTCTGAGGTCCTGACACTATTTCTTGACCTCACCCCTGCTATTTCAGTGGCAACTGGGGGCATTCTGATGGTCAGAATTGTAACTGCTATTGTGCACCAGGTTATTGGTTATATTCTACCTTTATCTCATCCAGGTTCCTTGACCTCTTTGTTTCAGTTACTTTGATGCAGCTTGCCTTGTCTTTTGACCAACTGTTCCTCCTGCCTACCTTTGCCTCTGATTCTACTCTTCCTGATGAGGAAAGGTTAACCCTGCCTTCTTGATTTGCTATTTTGATTGCTCGGACATAAGACATTTTTAATCTTTCTCAAACTGTTTTTGATGAGTCTCACTCTACATTCTTGCATGATCCTTCTTCTTCTGACTATTGTTTTCCTTGACTCTCCTTAAATTTTTGTCTCAGCTCGACACTAACTCTTAGCAGTCTCATTCTTCTCAACTTTATGGCAACCTTTTCTGTGGCTTATGGTCAAGATTCTTTTATTTAAAGTTCAATCCCTTGAATCTCTCCTTCCATCTTTGAAATCCCTCCCCTTTCTCCTACTGTTCTCTACTCCTTCCAGGTTATTCTACTTTTCTTCATTTCATTTCCTTTTTTTATCTGGCTTTTTGAAAGCACTTGTCAATTTCTATGATTGTCAGTTGAAGGACTGCTTTTTCAATGGCCTTCTGTTTCTTCTCAAGCCATTCTTATTTTATTTCTTCATTTCTTATAAACCTCTTTCGAGCTTTTCTCAGTAGTTGTCCTACTCATCCAATACCTCTTCAGGACTAGAATCTCTGTGTTGTTCTGTGGGCCCTTACATGTTCCTTGTTGAAACCTTTAGCCACCTGTTCCATGTATCATCTGTCTTTAAAGCCATGTCTTCTTCTTGATTGTGGGAAGTGTTTTGCTGACATTTATGCTTAGACACCACACACTTTTTAATTTATTTATAATTTCTTTATCTGCACTGGTCCCTCCATAATCTCCTCAATGCTAGTGCTCATGAGGATTACTGTCCATGTTGCCATCTTATTGGTAGAGGACTGTAGTCTGATAACGATTACACCATGGGCTAGCACAATACACATAGGGCTTCTGATATTTGGTTTTAACCAGTAAACACTGAAAACACCCTATCCCACCCAATACGAAAAGAAAAAAAGGGGAAATTGATTATTTTCCAATAAACACTGTAAATGGTTATTAAGTTTATTTTACATTTATGTCCCCACTTTCCTGAGTTACTGTGTTTGTGACATTTAACCCTTTCCATACAGGTTCTTTTATTATTGGTAAGTTTGTTTTAAAATTTAATATAAAATATTAGCTTCACTTATAAAGCTTTAACATAAACAGAACTGTTTTACATTTGTTATTATTCCCATAAGAGAAATTAATATGGTATATTAGTACACTCGTTAGAGTATTAAAAGGAAAACTACAAAAAACATTGATTTGAAGGTATCTAAATGTAACTATAACACAGCTAAAACTAAAATAGTTTAAAAAAAGCACCAAATACATGTTAATATGTGTAAGGGTGGGAGATTTGTTCAAGGCTTATGGCATTTGCAAAAATTTTCACAGCAGTTCTCTGTTGGACATTGCCCCCAGTGGCACAGCTGTATGTCTGCGGACTTACAACACTAGAAACCGGGTTTCGATAGCCCTTGTGTAGCTTTGTGCTTAATTAAAAACAAAACAAACTGTTGGACAGAAAGATGAGTAATTATCTGTAATACATTTTCAGGTGAGGAAAATGTTAACTTTCTATTATCATGATTTTTAAAATTCAAATAGCAGCTACATGTATAGCATCCAGGGTATCACGAAATTATGCCATAAGTTTGATCAGTTTGTAGATTGATTGACAGTCATCAGTTTGAATAATTAGTTGACACATATTTTTTCTTATGCCTTGAATTGTTTTCTCTGTTATTCAAAGTACGGCTTTTAGTGAAGCAATACCCCTTTCTTCATGTACCTGCATAGTGATTCAAGTATTCAACTTCCACTGTACCAAATTTATTACAATGTTTAGAACTATTACAATTTTATTGTTGTTAAGAGCTTTTGGGGAATTTATATTAAAGATTTCAGCTGTACATAATAAACCAACCATAACTTTCAGCTTTCATGCATGTCTTACATTATTGTAGAAAAAAGTCTTAGCACGTAGTTTAGGTTCATGATCTATTTGGACATAAAAAGGATATTACTACATAATAAGATGGCTATAATGGTTAAGTCTAGTGAGTTTGAACTTCAAGGACTAAGGCCCATACACTGTGCTGTGAGTCACTAGATACTTCAATCAAAAAATTATGCCTCATGGTACATAATGGAGAGTGTCATTTCTAGGGTTTGGCAGTTTGTATTGTTTATCACAAGTTATATTATACGACTAGCAAGTATATTTGCTGCACAGAAACTTCTGTCAATTTGTTATTACAATTATTATTAACTCTTTGGATTTTATTCCCTCAGAATTAAGTCTTTGATAATAGTACTAGATAAAGCAATATCAAAACATTTTCTTACACAGACATTTAAAAACAAAGAAAAAAAATCTGACAGTTAAGCCTAAAAAAGGGACGTCCTTTCTTAATATATTACAAAATAAATTAAAATTTCTTTTGTAATGTACTTCTAGAAGATGTTTCTTTGTATTATTTGGTGCTAGAATACATTTCCATAGTTTCCTTATTTCCTTTGTAGTGTTAATTAGCAGCAAAATTTTTGAAAATTAACCAGCATATTTATTTTTGTTAATGTTTTGGGTGCTGCAATTTTATGTTTTTGCTTTTTTTTCTCTGTAATGTTATTTAGCAACACAATTTCAGAAAGTAATTACCAGTTTATTGTAACTGAAATACTCATTTTTACAAGTTATATTTGGTGCTGCTTAACTTTCTTTTCAGATTTTTTCTGTAATGTTAATTGATTGCACAGAGTCAACTGTTGTTACTAAACAATAACCATATTATAACACACGAGTAATGGATAAAAAGCAAGTATTTTTATAGATTTGTGTTTTTTTAGAAAATTAAATAATATTGAATCTTGCAACAACATAGTAGCATCTCAGTAACTTAGCTGATGGCATTTTATGTTCTTTTTGTTTTTATTAACAGGAATTTCTCTGAATATGGAACAGTGGAATGCTTTGAAACACCGTATAGATGAAATTGATGAAGCCATTAAACAGTTTTAGGTAGTAGTATTGTTGTTTTGATCAGAGTGAAAAGACTTTCTGTGAAAGATATTTTTTTTTGTCCTGTAATATCTAAAGAAAAACTTTAATAATACAAAAATATTACCAATTTGGGGTCTTGGACACATTTTATTCCTGTAGTTAAACCACACAATAAATATCAGGACTTTGAGTTTGTTATTTAGAGTCTACCTGTAGAACTTACCACTAACATTCTTTTTTAATAGATCTGACAGCAGCAGGAAATAAGTAAAAAAATTAGTTCAGTTTTCCTGATATTTATCATGAAATGTTTTTGTAGAAAGCAGATCTCTTCTGTTGGATCTTAGGCAAACATAATTAATGGGTAGCCACAATTTAGTTAAAACAGTTCATGGTGATCAGAACATTAATATTTTAGCTGAATTTTTGCTATATGCTTTTTTTGCAGAATTTTATGAGAGAACTTAGAAGATTTAATCACAAAACAAAATATGAGCATTAACACTTATTAAGTTGGCTTCAATGAGGGTAAAATTAAAGCTTACTGAATTTATTGAATAGTGTTTATGTGGAATTGTTTTCTTGGTGTTTTGTTACATACAAAACTGTGCAGACTTTTCTCCATACATTACAGAAACAGGTATTAAAGCTGGAAATGAGTTTTTATTGTTCCGTAGAATTATGGTAACTATTTAATCAGATAGTATATTTTGATTTAAAGCCTGTACATTTTAGTCTTGCTATGGAATTTGAGAGATTTTTATAAAGTATAAAATATTAAGTGTTCATACATTATGATTACTCATTTTCCTGAACACTACAAATTTCAGATGCTAAGCTCATTACATGGTGGCAGTGTATATCAAACAATCAAATAGAGTTTGAAGACAGCTTGAATTGATAGTGAAAGAAACTTCATTACAAATATATGATATTTCAACAAGCTTATGTCATCACCATTTCATTGCTTTATTTTTCATTCCTGTTTATGTTCTTAGGGATCCTGTATAACATGAGTCTGGTTTCGTGGTTTGTAAAGTTGTTTTGATGTGAACAAAGTGATGCAGAAAAAAAAAACTACAGTGGAAATAAATTATAGGTTTCATTTACATTTATCATATCTAATTTCTCAGTGTCCCTGTCACCTAGAACCACAGACTCAGTAAAGTACAGTTTCAGTATCCACTGTAAGAATGGAGCTGAATCATTGCAAACTATGTATATTAGTTTAATACTGTGTATCTACATAATGAGATTAATGTCACATTTCTTTAGCTGCAGAGGTAAAAATACATTATGCTGCAAAAAACATTTTAAAAACTGCAGTCATTAGGATAGTACTTTTCCATAGTCACTATTTTAAATTAAGAACCAAAATACAAAGTAATATGACTGGTTTTTAGGTAAGAAATTTGACCTTCAGGCTAATAACCATTGAATGTAATAGATTTTTAAGACACTGTATTGTTTTTGTTTTTCTCACTGGTTTGAAGAGCTTAAAATATATTGTGTGTGTGTGTGAAAAACTGATATTTCTGTTACAAGAGAAGTAGGAATTAATGGAAGTATGTTGTGAATCATGAGAATCAACTTTCATCATTGTTAATGTAGAGGAAAACACATTAACTTGTTAATACTAAATAAAGACATAAGAATTTCAGTTTAGATGACACAATGAGGCAGAAAACATTAACAGAATCCTCTGTCAGCTTTCTGGTCGAAAACATCTTGTTTTAACATGAAATATTTATGTTCAGTTTGGAAAAACTGATACATATATGTTGATTGTGATATATGGTCCAGTTTTGACTTCAACCTAATGCCAAGTGGAACAACATATAAATTGAATAGTTCTTCTTACACAATTTTGTTTCATTATGTCTTGTTACATAATCTACAAAATGAACTCAAACATGTTTTTTGTAGCAAATACTTGAGAATCACAAACTGCTTACTTTTATACTCGTAGCACATCAAACTTGAAACTCGCTTGAAAATTTCTAGAACTATAAGAATAATATTTATATCATACTGAATCTGCTCATAAACAAGATTTACAGTACATCTATACTTGGATTCAATGTACAGTGTAACATCCGTAGCACAAAATGATACTGTGTATTCACTAAAATAAAGTTTTGGGGACAAGTTTGCAGGGTTTCATTTTAATAAATTGAAAGTTAGCAAAATAGAATGCAAAAAAGAGTTTTAAGTATGCAGTGTGTGTGTATGTATTTATTGTAGTGCATTGTGATGGTTATACTTAAACATTGGGCCTAGCATGGCCTGGTGATTAGGGCGCTCGACTCACAATCTGAGGGTTGCAAGTTCAAATCTCTGTCGTTGAACATGCTTGTCCTATTTGGTTACTATCTAAGCCAGCCACCTGAGTGTAAAAGTCTTAAATTACAAAATTACTGGTTGACACAAAACTAGTTGGGATTGAGGTCATTATGGAGAAGAAGATACTTATACAATGAAAACATCAACAGTGTGAGGACTTCTAAATGAAACTTCACTGTCAGCTAGTAAACAGTGATAACAATTTACAAAATACTTCTTTGATGGTGATTACTTAAACACTGTTACTGTTTTCAACATTTCATAAAAACTGAGGTATTTCTGTAAATTTCAAATTGTTATTGCATACATTATTAACACTTGTTACATAAGTTTCAACTTTTTCTGGTTTGATATTTTTCTCTAGTACATAATGGTAAATTTCACTGACTTAGGCAATCATGTAATAACTTCTGCCAGAAAGATTTCTAAAATTATACAATAATAATTGCAATTAATAATAAATGGTCTTAGGTAACAGAAAACTAGAAAAAGCTTCTACAACCACTGTGCTGTAAGTCATCAGTTGAGTAACTTCACTGTTAGTGGTGTTGTGTACCATGCATATCACATTTGGCCAATGTAGTTAATACTATTAGAAACATTAAAGTTACATCTAATACTATAAATAACCAAAATATATATATATATATATATATTGAATTACTTAATAACTGTAAATTACTACAAACTGAGAAACACGTACAAACTTACATTTTATTTAGTATGTGGCAAGTTCCAGCTAGATATCCACAAAAAAATAGCGCAGCCTGTGTGAATGCATGACCGCCAGTGTATTTTGTATATTTCCATCCATTTAAATCCACCAGAGAATATGAGGATGTTTTTGCTACAGGAAGTCTGCCCAACAGCCAGCCTTGAAGAGAACAACCACAGGTGACCAGTTCTTAAAAGCAGATAGATAACTTTGGGCACTTAGCATAAAACTGGAGGAAAGTAAAAGATAACAAATAGTTTTAAATATCTATGGTGTGATAAATGCTTAGACTTGTGTTGTCAGGTATTATATTGCTTAGTAGTTTAAGCTTTAACAAAATGATCTGTACATATTGTATCTTTCAAAATTATTGTCAAAGATATGTTTAGAATTTCTTCCTATGAAGAATTTAAATGTTCAAAGAGTAAGTATTCCAAAATATTTTTAGCTGTAATGCTGAAATTGTTGATAAAATGAAACAAGTAAGATTTATGTGCTGCTAGTTGAAGTTCATAATATTGGCATTGTTATTATATATATATATATATATATATATATATATATATATA
>NW_013666109.1:313337-314113 GCF_000517525.1 Limulus polyphemus | reverse complement strand
CCTAAAAACAAGTGTTTTGCACCCTGCTTGGGAGAAGGTGTCTAGTCTAAGCCCTGTGACAAAGCACTATTGGGTGCAATGGGACCAGTTAAAGCTTGAAGATGGTCATCTTCTCCAGAGATGGGAACTACAGATGGGAAATTGACTTGGCAAACAGTTATACCGACAAAGTTACGGGAAGTTGTGCTGCGTCAATCCCATGATAATTTAACAGGAGGACATCTCGGAATTAGGAAGACATTGAGTCACCTACGACAAAGATTTTACTGGATAGGTATGAGCCGAGATGTGGAAGAATGGTGCAGGACACGGAGTACATGTAGTGCTAAAAGGGGACCCAAGCATAAGGGACGCCCACCTACTGAAGAGTTGCCTGTGAATATGTCAGAGTTTGTGGAAGTGTTATCGGAAAGGATGGATGATATTCACCATCAAGTGCATTCAAACTTGAAAACGTCTGCTGATTCGATGAAGTTATCTTATGATAAGAGATTACTGAAGTCAGCTTTGTACCAGGAGACAAGGTATAGTTTTATAATTCCAGGAAGACCAAAAGGAAGTCTCCTAAGTTGTCTTCTCCATGGGAAGGGCCATATGACATAGTGGATCGTCTCTCAGACGTGACTTTCCTGGTAAAATGTGGTCGGCGAGGTAAGCCAAAAGTGGCGAATGCCAACAGGCTTTGGCATTATGACGGTCCAGGAGATTTCAGTTGGGACGAAGTGAACAACAGAACAAATGACGCTGCTGAAGACGTGCCACCTGAAGAAGCCACC
>NW_013666109.1:309337-312936 GCF_000517525.1 Limulus polyphemus | reverse complement strand
GTTACATCAGCGAGGTCACGTGACTAGTATCACGCCACCTCTTTCTCAAACCTTCGTGAATTGTCGGAAGATTACTAGATTGGGGTAGTCTGGTATGTATAAGATGGTCACAACGTGACGGGACAATGTGTAGGTAAGGAGTAATTGAACTGCAGTCGAGAGTGTGTAATTGAACTGAGTATTGTCGAGCACGAGCATGTGAAACGTTCTTTGAGAATTATACCGTTGTTATAGAGCGACTGTTGAAATTAAGTGTATCGGTAAAGTTGTACTCGGAAAGAATAAACCAGTTTTATCTAAGAAAGGACTTGTATCGCTAAAGTTTCGTTGGAACGAATTTACGGAAAATTAACTAACGAAAGGAGACGTAACATAATGATTAAACACACTTGGAAAAACTGACGTGTTTCTTAGATTAATTATCAGGCATAAAAGGTCAGATTAACAAAATACTGTTACCATATAGTTTTCTATAACTGAAAATTTTCAATACTAGAACATAGCAATACAAGCACAAGCTTGACAACACTTGAAATTAATACATATAGTTACTTACCGTGATATCTGAGCCTCTTTTTTAATTTTTAACAAAAAGTAGAGCAGAGTAGGTGTCAGGATACTTGAAGATGTAGGAGTTATAAATAGCGAATAGGTAACAGTATTACTGCTCTATAAAATTAGAACTTGCAACATACTAGAGACACCTAGCATTAGTAACATGCATTAAAAACATTTACACCATAAACTTGTTCCTTACGATTAATTTCATAAAAAGTTATTTAGTAGTCTGATATACGCATACTAATCAGAGTCAGAAACTGATAATAGACGTCCTGACTATACGACACGAAACATCATAGGTTAGGAAGAAAAATAGTTTAACGACTTTTGTTTTTAGGTGTGAGCTATAATAAAGATTATGACGCTCTATATACCCCCAGAGTACATCTGACTATTTCTAAAAAAAGTTTCATTTCGTGTAAGAAATATTCGGGGCATAAACAACTATGACACATAATATGTGGGAGGTAATCAGTTTAAACAAATTCTGCAAGAATCAAGTACATTGTTTTTGAAATTTGGATTTAGTAATATATATATATATATTAACTGTTACATATCATTGCTGAATGTTATACCGGTAAACAACGTTAATGTGTTACGTCGTACGATTCCTGGGTATCAAATATAAACAACTTACGTTTCCAAAAAGCGGGTGAGTCCTCTACATCACGTGCTCTTAAACTCTTAAGACCAAAATCTGTAACAGTAATAACAATATGGATAAGATAACCCTTTTTTATAATATGTTTATTTCCAAACGTGAGAAAATGAAGCAATAAATTTATAAAAAATAATTATAAACTAGTATTTTAAACTACAGAACATTAATATATACTAAATACTTGTTATTGGATTGATAAATGTCAGAACATCCAGGATACTCGCTAATATATGTCAATAATATACATAAATACTCAAATCATGAAAATAAACCATGTTACAAAGACGCAACAAAGATACCGAATTCGATAGACAGATTAAACAGCTGACAATCCTAAATGAATAACCATCATTATATAGTGTAATACTAAAGAATCAAACGGAATTCCTCTTGGTATTGCCAATCTCTTCAAACTCACAAAAACAAACAAAAACTTCAAGTTATTATAACTGAATTACCGCCTAAGATACATCTTCCTGAAGTTCCTTTTGTCTCCTTTTGGAAGAGCAGTCTTGAATGTATCCTTGTTCACGCAAAAATGAAATTAGAATCCATCACAGAATGGTTGTCATCCATCTAATCAAACTCATTCTTCTCTAGCTAGAAGCTCATAAAAACTACCAACTCTTTTTCCCGACAAATATAACCAAAAATATTTTAAAATTACTAAGGAAATCACTTGCAAAACACACAATACCACGTATCTCATAAAATGCAAAAAAAAAAAAAATGCTGTCATTAATATATAGGACAAACCCAAACGTTTTGATTTTTTTATTTAAATTTTGCGCAAAGCTACACGAGGGCTATCCGCCCCTAATTTAGCAGTGAAAGACTAGAGGGAAGGTAGCTAGTCATCACCACCCACCGCCAACTCTTGGGCTACTCTTTTACCAACGAATAGTGGGATTGACCGTCACATTATAACGCCCCCACGGCTGAAAGGGCGAGCATGTTTGGTGTGATGGGGATTCGACCCTCAGATTACGAGTCGAGCGCCCCAGCTTTGGTTAGGAAACTAAAAAATTACTTCTTCATAAACTTGTAGTATTTTTCATTTACTTTGTTTACGTATTGAGATATGAAAAACATAACTGGCACTTGACGAAAACAAATGATATTTAACTGTTGCTAGAAAAAAAAACACGAACATACGGATACGAACAGGGATAGAACTATGTCTAAAATCAGATTTTGAGAAGAAGATAATATATTTAGAATAACAGTAATCACTTATCAGGCTATACTAAAAACCTCTTCAATAACAAGATAAAAGATGGATATGAAATATAAGGTTTACCTTAACAATATCGTGCATCAGAGAATAGCGAAACATCCAGTCTAACGTGATCTTGTCATTTGCCAAAATATCCTGGCGAGAAAAACATTGATAGTAAATATCACGTGTTAATATGTGAATAAAAAACCCCATAAAGACCAACTTATCATAATATATACTTTTTCTGCAGAAGATGTGATGGGAATACAGAAAACACAGTAAGTACTTATTATCATAACCATGGTCATATTCGTTTTTATAAGTCCAAACACAGATATGGTTCAAATAAGATTTGTTTGTTTACTGTAAATTGTATTTCCAATTTGAAAATTTGATTTTTCCAGTACGATATTAAAGTGTAAGCATGTGCAGTGTTGACTGTTGTAGCACGCATAAATATATTTTTTAAAAATTAAATATGTTTTGCAGGGTGTTTTTAAAATATCGTACATTTGTTTGTTTGGAATTAAGCGCAAAGCTACTTAGGGCTATCTGCGCTAGTCGTCCCTAATCTAGCAGTGATAGACTAAAGGAAAGGCGGCTAGTCAACCCCACCCACCGCCAACTCTTGGGCTACTCTACGAATAGTTGGATTGACCGTCGCATTGTAATGCGCCTACTGCTGAAAGGGCAAGCATGCTCGGTGACGGGGATTCGAACTCATGACTTACAGATGGCGAGACAAGCGTCCTAACCATCAGGGCGACGTATTCAGTGCCTAATCTAATGTATTTCAATCGATAAGGTGTTACGTGTGTTATCGATAAGGTGTTACGTGTGTTAATTCACTCTAACTACATTTGATTTTGAAAATAGTACTCAATTTTATGGGGCAAGTGTAAAAAAAGAAAAGAATAACTACATCAGTGTGCCGCTTGAAGACAGAAATAACTACATCAGTATACAGCTTGAAGACAGAAATAACTACATCAGTATACAGCTTGAAGACAGAAATAACTACATCAGTGTGCCGCTTGAAGACAGAAATAACTACATCAGTATATAGCTTGAAGACAGAAATAACTACATCAGTATACAGCTTGAAGACAGAAATAACTACATCAGTGTGCCGCTTGAAGACAGAAATAACTACAT
>NW_013666109.1:299213-308579 GCF_000517525.1 Limulus polyphemus | reverse complement strand
AGTGTGTCGCCTTATTTCTGTCTTCAAGCTGTATACTGATGTAGTTATTTCTGTCTTCAATAGTTATTTCTGTCTTCAAGCTGTATACTGATGTAGCATTAGTATACAGCTTGAAGACAGAAACAACTACATCAGTATGCCGCTTGAAGACAGAAATAACTACATCAGTATACAGCTTGAAGACAGAAATAACTATATCAGTATACAGCTTGAAGACAGAAATATTCGTTATTGTATATCACACATTCTGCGATATTCGTTATTCTATATCACACATTCTGCGATACGTTTCGACAAGGTTTTGTCATCATCTGGTACAAGTAGTTTATACTTAATGGCTAGTTTTGATGTCGTGTCACTCTTCACCGAAGTCCCCGCCAATGAAGCTTGTAATATTGCACTCGACCTCTACATTAATGACCCCAACAAGTTAATCCACATCCCCAGCACACATTTTGCTTCTCTCTTAGAATTTACAACGACTAAAACCAACTTCATTTTCAACAACGAACATTTCCTTCAAATAGATGGTTTAAGTATGGGCGATCCTGTTTCACCCGTTTTTGACAAAATAGTCATGATGCAGATAGAAACACAAGCCATACATTCTGCGCTTCATCCGCCACTATACTGGTACAGATATGTCGATGACACTTTTGCTGGTTTCACTTCTACAGAACACACACACTAACTTTCTTTGAACACATAAATTCCATTCATCCCAACATCAAATTTACCATAGAACACGAAAACAACAAATAGTTATATTTTCTTAACTTCAACATTGTTAGATCGGACACACAGTTTAAAACCAAAATTCACCGTAAGAACACACACACTGGCCTCTACATCCCCTGGAATTCCGCTCATGACACCACACAAAAAATCAATATAGTGAAAAACCTCATAAACACAGCCACAAGACCCTGTTCAACGGAATACATAGATGAAGAAATCAAACACATAAAGCATTCCTTCATTCACACCAACAAATTTCCACCAGCTATTGTTGAAAAACTTTTCAACATTCACCAGAACAAAACTCAACTCACGAACAAAATTGATACAAACAAACCCAACAACAGAACATTACACTGCAGCTTACCTTTTGTTCCTAAACTCAGCTCAAGATTTATCCACACTTGGACAAAATTAGCCATTAAACACAAAATTCCTGTCAACGTCAAATTCTTTCAAAAACCCAGCCCTAAATTAAAATCGTTACTAAACAAAAATTATTTAGAATCACACAATACCAACATCATTTACAAAATAACATGCCCAGATTTCTACATCGGAGAAACAGGAAGAAAATTGGAAACCAGATTCATAGAACACAATAAAAAACCGTCCCATGTTTTCCACCATTGCAACTCAAAAAACCATATTACATCTATTAAAAACACAGTAATTTTAAACAAAGAACCAAACATAAACAAACGAAAAATCAAAGAATCAATCTTAAGTGAACAAAACAACCCTACTCTAAACCAACACTCTGAGGTGCCAAGATATCTCTTCTAAGTCTTGCAACAGTATCCGGTCATGTGACCTCTTTGTTCCATACTGTATATATATATATATATATATCTGTGTCAGTGTAAACTACTTGTACCTGATGATGACAAAACCTTGTCGAAACGTTGTACATTTGCTGTTATGTTAAACTTATATTAAAGTTTTCTTCATTACCCATTCAAGACGACTCCAAGCATTATTAGTTTCAAAGTGGGTTTCTCGTCATCGAATTAGAAGTCATATAACAACAAAATAATTATATAGTAAGGTTCGTGTCTTTTTCACATACACACACTTACAAGGACTCAGTTCTAATATGTGAAATTTAAAAACAGATTATGTAACCATCGAGCATCTGTTTATCAGATTTGGCGATTATTTAAAATCAAATTGAGTCTCTTTTTGAACTCTTTCAACTTGGAAAAAAAGGCTTCACATTAGAAGATCTTCAGATAACCGACACTCACAAAACAATTAATCAGTTAAACTACAGACGTGTTTTTTATTGTGTCAAAGTAATGCTTAACTGTAATCTAGTAAGCTTCAACTGTTCGTAGATGTAAGGACCTTAATACGAAACAGAGATTTAAGTTTGACGCCCCCTCTTATACGGATACAAATATTTACCCTGTTTTCACTAATGAAACATTAAAATGAAAGCAATAGCCCTGTTTATAAAGGCCATCTTGATTTGAATGCTATAATTTCCATTTGTCACTTTTACTATAACAAGTATAATAAAAATATTTTAATTTTATAATGGCAAGTAGGGATCGATATATACGTAACCTAGCTAGCTATAGTAATATATAGAAAGTGTTGATGATAAAACTTTATATAAAAATTTATCCCTACTTTTGCAACTCACTGTAGTTATGTTACAGTTATGAGTTACTTGTCATCTGGCCGCTTTTTTGTCAATACTAGCATACACATAATCATACAAAAAGCAGCCTTTTTTAAAGTTTCTACTAAACTTTTCTGAATCCTCATTGGTCACTGGCAATTCTACATCACACAATTTAACACATTGTACAGGTACTGATAATTTGTCCTTGCCAAAGCTAGAAGTACGCTATTAAAAAACCGAGTACAAACCTTTTGCTCCTTTGAGCAAAGATGCAGCTGTTAAAGTTTGATCATTACAATGAATCCATTCTATTCACTGAAATGACACTCATATAACTAATATCAGCATTATTGTTTTGTCTGTAGTGCAGACTTGATTTTAACTTAAATACACGATCACCTACCTTAAGTGAGCTCGACACAGAGTTGATACTAGTTTTTTGCCTTATCTTACCACTACCTATTGTACTGTTCAAACCATCAAGTTTAAATAGAATTAACTGTTAAGCACTACCACGCTGGGTGCACACCCTGAGTGACGAGTTACAATTGTTACCTAAACTAATATCTTTAACTGTCCACTCTTGAGCAAAGTTAAGCAAATCACTCATTCGTATTGTCCCTTGAGCATCAGAAACAGAAATATTCTTGGTCTGTATCAATAATTTTGTTACATTTAGTACCCAAAGTTTTGGCAGTAACACAATGGTTTATCAAAGAAGACAGGTTAGTATAATGGTGCACAAGTGCTTGAAGAAAATGTAGAGGATTCATGTTGACAGTGTGCATCAAATGGATCACCAAACCTCATTACAAATACTAGTGCAATCTAAAGCTGCATAATCAACACTTTCATAGTTCCTAGTCAACAGTTTAATGGATTCATTTGAGTCTTTAATAAGTTTGTTATGCACAGCTTTGTTACATAGAATGCAATGTAGTATACTATTAGTATAGGTTGACAATCAACCACTATTGGTAAAACCTTTTTTTTTGGTAAAAAGTTAACAATTCTGCTGCATGATTACCAGATTGCTGCTGAATTACCAACGCTGATTCTGTTGCACACCATTTTCTGCCAGAAACAGCTTCGGACCTCTTCTTGTAGGAAGTTAATGAGGGGAGCGTGGATCAAAATTTCTGCCGGAGATAAATGTATTCCATTACAATAGAATCAATGCTTTTATAGACTGGGGATCTATGTTTATCAAGTGAAAACCAGACAGACTTGTGACTCTAGACATTGCCACATAGCTAGGCCACAGGTAAAGATGGTGTTGCCAATGTTTGTAACAACATTGTGCAGAGTTAATCATTGCATCTTGTGTATGGTGTTAGTATATGGACTTGCAATTGGAAATTGGCGTTCGATAACAAAAGTTATAGCCAATACTTGGAATTTACTGCTTACTTTTTCCTGTTCATGTTCATGACCATCACTAAACTTTACATTTTTAAACTATCAGCGACACTGACTTGATCTATGTTATACTTAACAGAACACATAGTACATAGTACCAAGAGTCACGTCAGTGTTTCCCCTGAGCATAACATTGCAGCCAATCTTAATTACTATATCATTTTCCCATCCCGCTGTGAGAGTAATGTCGTCACTGTAGTTGGAAAGCTTTTTGGAGACTTTTGAACGAATCCACTAGGGCAATCCACTGTATCTATAGACAGCAAATGAATTTATTGTTTATCTCATCACACATGTGTCTGGTGGGTAACAGATACACCGCGTCAGTTGAAAAGTCAGACAGTGTTTTTACCACTTCTTTCATTCTTCCACAAACGCTGTCATCATTGAAACATAACTTACGCTCTTCCAACATCCTGAGATGATCAGCTGTAACACGACCAAGATGAATTCTAGATAGCATAGAAATAAAGCCTTGCTCTTCTTTCTGTCACATATTTATCAGTAACTCTTCATAGGAAAACAAATTTCTCCACAATTTTACAGTGCCACACATTTGGTGTGCTTCTGAGTAGCATCTGGTGAGAGAGAAGTATACACTAGACCTTCAAACACTGGCAGTAGCTGTAAGAGATACCCTAAAAGCAATAAATTTCGTTGACCAAACCATCCATTTTCGGCTTCCTCAGTTAAAAAAAAACTCAGTAAGGCGAAGATGTATGTATATTAAAGTTCCATTACCTACCGTAGATATCTCGTCAGTGATGAGTAATGTAACATTATGCAGCCTTTCACGCACAATTTTCAGGGCAGCATCAGACATTGGCCAATATTTTGGTGTCTTTACTTGTTACATTGGCAGCATCAGTAGTCGGTGAATAGTTAACCCATTAATATTAAATTCAGCAATCCCTTTTTGTGTTGCAACGGCAACATATTTATCAGTTGCCGATTGAACCCTTGTTTTAACAGTTTTTATTAAAAAAATTGTCAGTACTGCCAGACCACTAACAAAAAGCCTAAGTATTTCGGGATTGTAAACCAGATCAGCATTTGCTTGGACTTCCATGCTAGTCTTGACCGTCTTGAACACCCTCACTTGGTCCTCATTCAACTTTTTAACCATCTCGTTCACATCTACATGTTCATCATGGTGAATGACACCTTCGAATTCTACCATAGAAACGTTATGATACAATTGAGTGATTTATTTCAACTTGCAAAGAGCCGTGTACACATTATGTATGTCAATTATATCCAACCAAAGTATATTTGCGTGACCAGATATGCCCTTGAACCCTGCACCTTGCTGACCACGTGGCTAGGAGATAATCGGTTTCTAGCCATCCTCCTCATTTTGGTTACAACCTGGAAGGTTTTTGCCTCCTAAATCAATACTTGTTAATACTGATTCAGCTAGGCAGTTTTTAAAGGAACGAGTCAAATGTTAAACCATTTAACATGCAGCGTGGTAGAAGTATTCCTGCACGGAATATTTCTATACAGATGTATTATGTAAGCAGCCCATCATTAGGAGCAGGATGTTGTTCTGTGTACAGTGCCTTGAAAAAATATTCAACCCCCTGTGCTGGTAATAGATATTAGTTATCTTCTTGTGAAAGACATAACTGAGCTGAGGGGGGTGAAGAGTTTTGCAACATGTGTGTTTTCAAGATTTTTTGTGTGTGTTATATCACTAAAGTGAATACAATGCACCATTTGTTCTTTGTAATCATTAGAAACTGGTCTGAAATTAATATAATAAATATTTTTTGGTCATTTGAATTATGTATTTCACAAGAAAATACCTAAAATTGATTACCAGCACAGGGGGTGAAGACTTTTGCAAGGCACTGTACTCCAGAAGCCATTCCGAAGCGTCACCAATGACCAGTCAGTTGTAGCAATCCAGTTGTACACATTCACATTTGTAACATAGTTTATACATGATATGCAAGGATACTCAGCATGCTCTAAACACTTCTTGCGATACAATGTAAAAGCTGTTTTGAAGGTTTCAAGAATTATATTTTCATCCAAAGCTTCACACGGAATAACATAAGGTTTTTTACTTACCTTCTGTTCTTTTGCAATTTACTCTATGTAGTGCATGGTCAATTTCACAAATTTTATAATCAGCCCTCCTTACATTGATTATCCTATTGATTATCTTCCTGATGTTAGGATAGTGAGGTACTAGACGAAGTTAAGAATGTTTCCATCTTTGTCAAAAGCAGCATTGAAATAAAAAGTTTCTGGGAGAAAAGACTCGATATTTTGTGTATCTCACTGCTAGAAGTTGCTTCAGAAGCCTTGCACAAAGACACCAATATCACACAATTTAAATGTTCAAAATTGTTAATGAATTCACGCTGGTAACTCTCTCGATACTGCAATGAAGATTTTACCAAATGCTGTGCTCAAAGATGCTCACCTGCAAAGGTTTTCTCAAAAGCCTTGCACAAAGACACCAATATCACACAATTTAAATGTTGAAAATTGTTAATGAATTCACGCTGGTAACTCTCTCGATACTGCAATGAAGATTTGACCAAATGCTGTGTTGAAAGATGCTCACCTGCAAAGGTTTTCTCATCCATATTTCTATCCAACATACTCTGTTGTGGTTGAAGATCAAGTATTGTACATCATATTATATTTTTTACAAATTGAATTTATAGCTAACTTCGTGATTCGACACTTGTCAAGCAATTTTCACTTGATTCTGTACATGTCTCTTTTCTTATTTTTACTAACTTCATGGTGTTTCTAACAGGCTTGTAATATTTTGTTTCTTCTGGCTGTACTGTTTTTTTTATTTCGTAACAGGCTTTAGAAATTAAACAAACAGGATCAGAGTTGACAGAATAAGCATATAACCTGGGAATCTTTAAAGTCGGGTCTTCGTAATAGGCTTGCTTCATCCTAGCATGTTCAGGTTCAGGAATAGCATCATACTTATCTTTAGCATATCACTTCACAGGTGATGGATTAGTATAATAGTCATCCCAAGCACGATTGTTTCCCGAAGATGAATTACTATAATAGTTATCCAATGCATGATGTTGTACTGGAGAAGGATTACTATGATTCTATAGTGAATTTCAACAGTTGTATGCTAACTTAATGCTAACCATTCCTAACATCCGTTTTGTCGAAGGTTCACCTGAAAAATGTTTGTGATTATGTTCAATCTGAAAAGCCAAATCTTTTTATAACTGACGATCGTATGTGTGAAGGTGGAGAAAAAGAAAGGAGTTTTCTAACTTTTCACACGTGGAACTCACCATTTATCCGTGTTTTATATTGGACAGAATCTATTTCATCAGGGTAGAGAAATGTGTAACATTAATTTAAACTTTCAATACATAATTTTGTTTAAGAATGTGACAGACAAGTCTCAGTTGAATGTTTTAGCAAGAACATTTTTCCGACACATGTCAGATATTCTGAGGAAACCTACCATGATGCAACTCGGCATCCGTTTGGATATCTAATCATCGATTTGAAACCGTAGACTCCTGACCATTTACGTTTAAGAACTGATTTATCTCCAGGAGATGAGATTGTAATGTATGTGCCCAAGTGATATTGTCCGTACATTGTGATGACTTCGGCTGTGATAGATATTGAAGGATTTTATCTGTAGGGCAAACATTATGTTATAAAAGAACTAGCTGTCAAATGTTTTTACAGTGGTTATAAAGGTGTGTTTTTCTTTAAACAACCGTTTTTTGAAGCAATTTCTATCACTATCAGATTGCAGACAATGTGACTGGGTGAGAAAAAATATTCACAAAATATCCTGGGAAGATGGAACCATCGAGTATATCTACTTGGGGAATGTGGTTCGTGTGCTAAGACAGTACTTTACAGCCGTGTTTACCAAGTAAAGTGAGAAAAACAAACTGTTGAAAAGTCTCTTTCAAATTCCCGGCTATAAGTTGGAGTCAATTGATTGTCTCAAATTAATCAGCTTCATAAGTCAACTCTACACTGTCCAGTTATCATTGCAGTTTTAAAAAGGTTGATGTTATATCTAAATGATTTTATAAATATATGTGTAAATATATATATATTGTTCACAGACTATGTTTTTGTCATTTACTCAACATGACACCTAGAGTTAAACAGTACCATGATTTGCTCCGAGCATTAACTAAAGCTACACGAAAACAAATTTACAATGATTTTATAAGTTACATATGTAAATGTTCTTTAAATGTTTTTAAAAAAGTAATGTTCCCACGACGAACATACAAAAACAGAAACTTAGACTATACAAGTCATTATTGAGAGATTTGGCTGGTAAGAAAAAATATGTTAAACAGAAGAGAAACTAATACAGAAAAGAGGGTTTTATCATTACTCATAACACCAGTACTTTCACTATTCGGCGGTTTGGCACGATGGGTTATTGGTAAAGCTGTTGGTCTTTAATATCGAACATGCAAAACGAATGATTATCGTTCCGCAAGAACTAGTACACTCGTTTTATCAACCTAAAGTTTATGAAAGACCTGTTCACGAAACGTTAAACTCTGTAAGATTAAGATTTGAAATCTGTAATATATAATAATACCCTACCTGCAGCTGATGAAGCTGAGATGTTAAATCGGCTGCAACAGCGTCATCAAACCTTTCAAGCCATAGAACGTATTAAAATTAAAATGGAATTGCCAACTCGCGAAAATTTGAATATAATCGACAGTGTACCTCTAAAACATAAAGGAAAGTTGAAATACTATGAAACTGTAAAGTTTAGACAGTAAAGCAAATATAAAAAGTTGGTTGAAATTAATCAGATGTAATAAATAATATGTATAAAAGTATACTATCTATTTATTATAATATTTCATATCCTGCTAGTTACCGTGTTGTACAGACTTTATATAGGTCAGAAAAAGCATTAGTATTCACTCTAAATCAGTTACATACACATTATATAAACCTGTAAGATATAGAATTTCGAGAAATAGACTGGTTGTTTCTTGTATTGATGGCAGGCTGATTGAGTAGATCAGGCTAACTTAATGTCTTTTCGAAATATACATGGGTTCTTCCATTGAAAAATAAGAAAGGAGCTACACTCAGCTACTACTTTTGGACAGATGAAAACTATGTTCGGCCACGTTTCTGGACACTTCCATGGAAAAAACAGTTTCTAACACAATACATTTTTTCCCCACCATTAAAATTTTCAGGCATACGATTGATGTTTCTTTTTTTTTGGCGTTTATTTTAAGTAGGTTATTCTGCCTACTGTAATAAGTCAGATGCCTTTGACATGTTAAGTAACGCGTGGTACCTTTGCAATGTTAAGAGGCGTGTGGTACCTTTACTGCAGTAAATGGCGTCTGTTGTCTTTGCTATGTTAAGATACATGAGGTACATATGATAGATTACATGTTGTGCCTTTGCTATGCTCTATACCTGAAATGGCCTATATACAACACTTCGTTTATTTTATTCATTAGGAGGTTGACAGCCGTGAAGACACAGTTCAGTGTGAAGCCATATATGATGTAGATCCGTTAAATGATGAAACGGTTATAGTAATACAGCCTAGCAGACTTAAT
>NW_013666109.1:297072-298310 GCF_000517525.1 Limulus polyphemus | reverse complement strand
AGAAACAAGAAGAGAGACTACTGGAACAAGAAAGGAAACAAGAAGTATAGATGGAAAACATTAGTAAATTTAAAAGCAAATTAGATACATTAAAGGGTGATCTAATGTCTTTTACACAAGGAGGATACATTAACCATCGACTTAACCAGCCCCAGACAATGGCAAGCTCCTTCCAGACCCCGCAGCTAAACCCTAATGCAGACATCTTCAGTCCTGTTAGAAGTCACATCCCAGATATGAATGTCAGTACTAGGAGTGATTCAGTAAGAAGGAAGCCACAGGAATACGTTGGGAAAGCACCGTGGGAAGCATAAAGAGCACAGTTTGAGCTACTGGCAGAGATGAATGGATGGACAGAGGAGCAGAAAGTAGTATATCTGGCAACGAGCTTGAAGGGACAACCACTGGAAATACTTGGACAGTTGTCAGCAGACGACAGGCACAGCTAGGTTTAGGACGAGAGTCCGTGCTAAAGGGGAGAGCCTGCAAGAGCTGGCTCAGGACTTGGAAAGCATGACACACAAGGCCTATCCAACTGCACCACCCGATCTCCTCAAGTTGTTGCTGAGGGCTCAGTTCGTAGATGCCTTGGACAGTCCACAACTTAAGATACAAGTGAAGCAAGCACACCCCTCTACCATGCAGGATGCAATGGCCAGAGCTCTCGAATTTTAATCCTACATTAAGTCCTGCACAGAGGTACCGAGATTCGTACAGTCATCTGGATTCAAGGCCAGAAAAGGTCAGCTTTCAGAGGTTTGAGGGACTTTGCTGGCACTGTAACAAACTTGGGCACAAGAGAGCTCAATTCTGGCAACTTCAACACAGGGGAGACGATACAGCAGTAAAGGCTGCTACCCAGAAAGGCTGTTGGAACTGTGGGGAGCAAGGACATCTGAGGAGCCAGTGTAAGGAAAATACCACCAATAAGTCAGCTTCGGGAAACCAGTAGTGGTTGGTGCTAAGGGACGCCCACCAACCTCCATCGTGAAAGTCCCAACAGCTAAGTGTAAAATGGCAAGCACACATAGTATTTACATGAAAGGGAAGCTCGATGGCCAAAGGTGCAACTTTGTCATAGATTCTGCATCTCAGCAAACCCTTGTGAGCATCAAGGAGTACCAGAAGCTATACAGAAGCTCTGTGCTGTGACACAACATTCTGCAAGGTTGTGGGGACCAGTGTGGGTAACTATCGAGCTCATGGGCAGGAAAAACAGACAGAAAGTACACTTGGCT
>NW_013666109.1:285923-296113 GCF_000517525.1 Limulus polyphemus | reverse complement strand
ACGAAGTGGACAACAGAGCAAATTATGCTGCTGAAGACGTGTCACCTGAAGAAGCCACCGTCGAAGAAGAAACTCTACTTAGCTTTGAGAAGGGAAACGGTGAAGCTCTTGATGAAGTTACTACCACTGATGTGACTGTTATCGACGATAGAACATTTCCTGATGATGCAGATGAACCCCACGTGAAGCAGAAGCCAACTAGACGGAGACCAGTACGGAAGTAGATACGTCCCGTAAAATTAAGAGACTTTGTTGAATTGTAATTTTGTGTTTGTAATTCTGTACATTTAATTAAGTTATTGTTAATTGTTATTGGTTTATTGTAAGTGGCTATTGTTCGGAACCAACAATACTAAGGAGGGGGCAGTGTTGCGTCAGCGAAGTCACGTGACTAGTATCACGCCACTTCTTTTTCGAACCTTCGTGAATGCCCTAGCATTTATTAGATTGGGGTAGTCTGGTATATATAAGATGGTCACAACGTGACGGGACAATGTGTAGGTAATGAGTAATTGAACTGCAGTCAGAGAGTGTGTAATTGAGTATTGTCGAGCACGAGCACGTGAGACGTTCTAGCGTTTGTTATAGCGCGACTGTTGAAATTAAGTGTATCGTAAAGTTGTATTCGGAAAGAATAAACCAGTTTTATTTAAGAAAGGACTTGTGTCGCTAAAATTTCGTCGGAACGAAGTTACGGAAAATTAACTAACGACTGGAGGCGCAACAATATGATTACGGTGTTATTGGTCCTCTTTAAGTCTTTAAGTATAATATAAATACGAGTTTTAGTGGTTGAATAGAAGTATTGGAGTATGATATGACTACGGTGTTATTGGTCCTCTTTAAGTTTTTAAGTATAATACAAATACGATTTTTATTGGTTGAATAGAAGTCTTGGAGTATGATATTATTACGGTGTTATTGTTCCTCTTTAAGTATAATACAAGTAAGATTTTTATTGGTTGAATAGAAGTCTTGGAGTATGATATGATTAGGGTTTGATCCTCTTTGTAACATAGGCAAATTTAAGATTTAATTGAACTAGTTAGCCCTAAAAATGGGATGCGATTTCAGATTTCTGAGAAATAACTCTTTTATAAGATGGACGACATCGTGGTTTTTAATATAGAAATTTTGAGATTTGAGATTTTGTCATTCCTAGTTCGAATCCCCGTCACCGAACCTGCTCGCTCTTTCAGCCGTGGGAGCATTATAACGTGACGGTCAATCACATTATTCATTGGTAAAAGAGTAGCCCAAGGGTTGGCGGTAGATGGTGTTGACTAACTGCCTTCCCACTGGTCTTTCACTGCTAAATTATGGACGGCTAGTGCAGATAGCTGTGTAGTAGTTTTGAACGAATTTGAAACCAAACACACCTTAAAATTCAATTTATTAAATATTCAAACTTACTGCACTCTTTTGTTACATGAAACTCGGGTAAAGTCTATTGATAAATGGACTTTCTTTTACGCATATTTTCTGTTCATGTTAGCGTGAACTTTTTAACTTTCCTTCATTTATAGGCTCATTAGATGTGTTCAGAGCATGATTCTCAATACAGATAAATAATTCGATGACGAAGAACCCACTTTGAGACTAATAATGGTTGGAGACGGCTTAAATGGGAAATGAAGAAAAACTTTAATATAAGTTTAACATAACAGCAAATGTACAACGTTTCGACAAGATTTTGTCATCATCAAATAATGCTGATTTCAAATGTGCACATATATATATATCTATATATATATATATATTATTATTATTTTTTCTTGCGAATTTGAAATCACGTTTTGGTGAATAAGATATAATCTAACAGGTTTAGAATATTTATATTCATATACAATATTTGAGTTCTTGAATATCGATATTAGGGAATCAAAATAAATTTTGTGCTGTAAATGAACTAATTCTTTGCTAAATAGAAATGAAGGGTTTAACTGGTGGTAATGCACAGTTTTGGGAAAAAAATATTGATCTCTTATGTAAAATACTCATACCACTCTTAATGATTACAATGAATTAAACTTTTTCTCTTCAGAACTACCCGCTTTTCATGTAGAGTCTTTTAATATTGGCTTTCGGCCAAATAAAACTTTTACTGTGCATTTAAAATGTTATCCTATTTTTGATTTTGAATTTCTTTGCACTAGTTGCCTTGATAACATTTTCATAGCGAAGCTTTAACTGAAACTAGCGTAGTAAACTGTGTTATCAAATCTTGTATTTCTTGAGAAAAAATCAAAACTACCTTTGGAAAGAGAATTGATGAAAGGATGCTTCCTAATCAGTTTAGGTCTGAAATCTGCACATAAAAAAACGTGCAAGTTTGAAATCAATGTCATTTCCAACATTAAGACCCATGCGCTTATCGAATACAAAGAACTTGTAATCAAAGGAAAATTTCAAGTTTTCACAAGAAAGAATGGTAAATAGAACAGCACGTAGAAAAAAAAAAACAGTCTATTAGTACGTCTTAGTTTGGTTTTTATGTTCGGTTTGAGCGACCTGGGTGGGTCAGGTACAGTGGAGACATTAAAAGATATTGTTACGTCTGTGTTCGTTTGTTAATTTCTCGTAAAATTTCTTTCCGAGAAACTTCAGCAATACAAGTCCTTTCTTAAATAAAACTAGTTTATTCTTTCTCAATACAACTTTGCAATACACTTAATTTCCACAGTCACTTTAACTTCAACACACGCTATAATTCACAACGATTCACGCACTTGTCCGTCTCTATCTGTCTGCAATTCAATTATCTCCCGTCACTTCTCGCCGGTCTTATATACTAAAAGCGCGAGTCTAGCAAGCACTCGAGCCTTCAGGAACGTTCGAGATACTCATTAAGTGTTACCAGCGTTACGTGTGGTAACAGTATATTTGTTGATCAATAGACTTGAAAAGAGACAAACTCTGTCTAATAGCGTAATTCGTTTGTTATTCATTTTGTAGACGGTTTTGCTTTGTAAACTTTAAACTTAAGAATCTAAAAAAAACAGGAAAACAGAAGACATGAAAGACAAAAAATAAAATAAAAATCACTTTCAAATGTTTTGATTTGTCTGAATTAGTATTAGATAATTGTAACAATTACTAAGGGTTAATGAAATTTTATATAAAAAAAAAAGTGTCATAGACACCATGCCCCGCTTGAAATTATTTCTGGTGAACATGATTATACATTATTACCCTACAATGTAAATTATATCATAATAAGTTTCTGTGAAAGAGGACGAGGTCAATCTTTCCCCAGCTCCTCCACTATACAAGGACGTTGAATTCTAAGGCAATGTTTAAGCAGACCAAAGACACAGAAGTACAATAGAGCTTTATCATGGGGAACGTGGTCCACCAGGATTGTTGTAACTTTGGTTTTTCCAACCGTCTTCCCCTTGAAAATAACCACTGATTTCGAGGTGTGGAAGAAACTTGTGAACTTCTGGCTAGTGAGACTTCAAATGCTTTATTTTTATTTATGGTACCGTAGTCCCTCTTTTGAGCGACCACCCTTTGGTTCACATTAATAGTGTTATTTCATGAAGGATGGTCTTTTCTCAGGGGCAGGAGCAGCTTAAAGACTGGACGGAAGGTCATGGCTAGGTGAATGAAGAAGTTACGAGTACAGAAGATATTCCCACATTCGTTGCAAAGTGTATGTATGTGTGTTTTTATTTATTTTTTTTTGAGGGGGAGGGTAAAAATACGAATTTTAGGTTCAAGCAAATAAAAGACAAAATATAGAAGTAAAAAGCAAATATTTGAATAAGAAATGTATCTTTTGACGCAAATATATTTTTATACACGATGTATCTTGTAGTAGCTACTGGGTTTGAAATTAACGCACATGGGTTAATGTAAAAAAACACTCTCCATTGTCGATCCTGCTCAATCTGATGACCGTGGTTACGTACTTTCACCCAACATCACTAAATAGTAGATAGGGACGGTAGGAGTATTTCAACCAGTGCGTAGTCTTTTTATAAACCTATTGTATAAACACAAAAATCACGGAAGCGAAAATATCGTTGATCTTTGCTACGTTTACTTTGTATGTTTGAAGTTTTAGATATCTGCTTAACCATATAATAATGTTTGGCTCACGTCTTATCATTCAATAATAACATAGCAATGCGGTTCTGGATTATAATGGAGATTTTCTGGAGCTTGGACGATAATGAGAGTCAGAAACGCTCACCAATTGATGGCTTCTTGCCACAAATGCTGTACTCTTGCTCATTTCCATAGTTTAGTTAGTATCTCAGTTGTTCTTTCTTCAATATTGGCAAGTTTGAGAACGAGTATACGTTGTCTTTCAATGGGTAAAATATTGAAGAAGACATGTACACGCTTTAAAGCCTCCAAATAAATGACAAGACATTTCTCATTTTCCTGAAATGGTTTCTTTGATTGGCTTTTTGTATAAACCTATCGTGAGTATGATTAAAGAAACGACTTTTTCTTAGTATCAGGTCAAATGCGGCAGAACAGGTCATTGAGATCAGTCATGCTCTTAGTCATGCATATCTTGCATTCTATTCACTTATTAGGTAAATCTTTAAATATTTTCTTAATAACCCTGAAGATAGGCAGTGAATCTACCTTATTCTTCCATGGTCAAGAATGGGAAGTTTTCACAGGAAAACGAATCTAATGTTTTCTCAAACATGAAATCGCTCTAAAGCTAAAATTAATATTAGAAGATTATTTTGATTTTAGCCAACTTGTTTTCTGTGTCTTGGCATTTTAAGTTATAGCCGTACACCAGTTAGTGGTCCCCTGTTTTTTCTTGTTGAAATAAGTGGCTAATCTTTTCTCTTGACGACTGGATGATTGCTCACATAGCATTATTATCATTCTCAGATAAAGCTAGTGATATTAGTTTCACATACTTTCGCTGGGTTACTTCACAATGCCTTATATCTATGATATAGAATTTTATAAAATATTAAACTGCTGTATAACCCAAGAAACTAACATATAGGCATGTGTCTAATGTTGGTGTCTTAAAACTTATGAAACAATTAATCTTCTTTGAGTAAATGGATGTAAGACATCGTGCAATTCCAAATCTTCTGTGACTTTAGGCTAAACGAATTAGATATAAGTGTAGAATTAAACTAGGCTTCGTCATAGTTACATAATAACATCTGTTTATTGAGGTTTTACCCCTGAAGCTGACAAATATTCTATAAATATACATAGTTGTATACGTTTTTTCTAGACTGAGTTGCCATTTTTTTATGAAGTGATTTAGCACGTGACAGATTGTTTTAAGGAACTGACCGATATATTTCAGCTCATTCTAATTGTGTCAAGGAATGTTCAATCCTGTGAACAACTGCATTAGAGTCATATCCGAATGTGTTGCAAGAGAAACAGTCCTAGGAAGAGAAAATGGATACTATTCAGCATCAAAGTAGAACGTAAACTCTATAGTGCCTTTAGTGTGGTTTAACAGTTATTTTTGTTACAGAACGAATAAAGTTATCTGTGATGGAAAATTTCTTGAAATCATGCCGCTTAATGTTTGCAATGAAGATGCGTTTCCTTGGAAACCTTTTTGTAAGTTTCACATATCCAGATAGAATCTGAACTTTCATCCAATAAACCGACATCTCTATTAGAGAATGGTCCTTCTGGGAGTGGTCTTTCATTAGGAATTTCTGAATAACTGCTTGCAAACAAGGGTGAACAAGGCATTCAAAAGAATATAGATTCTATTTTGGTACCTGTAGCCATTTCATAATAATATAATATTCTTCATTACACATTTAAGCTGTTTTTCGACCACATCAGCGATACACCAAGTAAATTCTAATGTGTTATCACCTCTTTTCCTTTCATTCTAGACATAGTATATCCAATTCTCATAACATCTAATGTACCTGCAACTGTATTAAACTATGAGATGCTTATGTATCCTTTGTGAACACTGCTATTTTGGTATTTCCTAATTTCTGTTTTGTTCCCTTCTATTTTCTCTCGACCTCGAGGTTTTGCTAACCACGGGCTTCTTTTATGTTATTTCTTTTGCGTCCAATTTCCCAAAACGTTTTAGTTACAAGGTTGTAAATTCCAGAGTTGTTGGAAAGGCTGTTTTGCGCATGCTCCTTAATTCTGGTAGTAAAGACTTGGGTCGTTGATCCAATGTAGCCATGCCTACAGCATGGACACGTGTATTGATACACCACCAGCGATTTATTTGAAGGAGGTATTTTGTCTTTAAAGACTGTAGCGAGAGATCTAACATCGAACACTTCAAAATAACAGACTGTAGCGAGAGATCTAACATCGAACACTTCAAAATAACAGACTCAGCGACAGATGAACGAACACTAAGGAAAATGGAAGCACTCCTGGTTCGTAACTTAAAACCACAGCTGAAAAACCAACTAACAACACCTCTGCATCTCAAGTTATAATAAACTTATCATGCCGGAGATTGGCAAAGAGTGAAAACTTCGTCTCAGATGTGTAACATGAAACTTGAGTTAGAGATTCTTTCTGGCTTATCCTTGACCTGATATTTTTTCTGTTTAAGATTGTCCATCACAATCTAAACAAAATAAATGTGAAAATTACTCTATAGTAAAACAAAGTTTACTCCAGTCGTACCCAAGAAAAGTCGCACATTTGAGTCTAATTATTTAACCATACATCGTCAAGTAGAAAGCCACTGACACAGATTTCCTGTTATCTCACGGGAAGGATGTTGTAATTCTCAATATTACGTCTATAGAACATATTCAAATATTGTTAGTCAGATAGAAACCAATGTGTGATACGAAAGTAGAAGAAATGAAAAATTCTCCATGTTTCAATATATGATGTAGAATATGAAGGATTTCTAGGCAGTGACATAAGGGTCTCAGATGTGAGTACCAGCTGCCTAGGTCACTTTCCATGGAAACTAGATATGTGTAATTTTCGTTAAAATTGGTAAAAAAGTGTAATAATAAAAAGAAGATCCACAGATGACACTTCTGATATATATATAGGAACAGCACAAACATTACTTTAGAAATATCTGAGATTAATACTTCATTTGGTGGTTTATAGAGCCCAGGTAAATGACGGCTAAGGAGGCCCCCATAAATGTTAAAATTGATTTAAATATGGACGTCAATCCATACAATCTATGTTTTATTGTTCAAGAAAATCAACCGCAATCCTAGTAGTATAACTACCCCTAGTGTCACAGCAGTATGTCTGCAGACTCACAGCGCTAGAATCCGGGTTTCGATACCCGTGGTGGGCAGAGCACAAATAGCCCATCGTGTAGCTTTGTGCTTAATTACACACACAAAAAGAAACTAAGTAGTATACCACCAGGCATTTCACTGCATAAAAAAATTTGGTCTAGTCCGACTCTATCCAGTAAAAATAGTCCAATGTATGTCAATATATTAACGAGCAATAACTCAACTTCCTCGAAGCACAACATGACCCATACGGTCTGATTCCTCTGCACGGTAACAGCATTGTTGCCGAAACATTTGTATTTTAAATTATTGAGAACACGAAGACCATTTTTTAAGAGTTATTAAAACTGACGACTATTCTTAAGAGGTATTAAAACTGAATAATTTTTTAAGAGTTATTAAAATTGAATAACATTTTTAAGAATTATTAAAACTGAAGAATATTTTTAAAAATTATTAAAACTGAAGAACATTCTTAAGAATTATTAAAACTGAAGAATATTTTTAAGAATTATTAAAACTGAAGAATATTTTTAAGAATTATTAAAACTGAAGGATATTTTTAAGAGTTATTAAAACTTTGATTCTGCTGTAAAAAGTTCTGCGCCGAATTGCAGTGCTGCTGATTTTAGTGATGTCGTAAAAAACACAAACTATTTATGTAGTTAACTGCAGGCTGAAGCAGGTCTTACCGACTTGTAACCCTACACATAGAATTCGTGTAAGACTGTTTGGCTGTTAGTAATCATACAGTTCCTGTTCTGATGAGTTCACCAGTGAAACCTAACAATCGATTGTGTACTTAATGATATAGTTGACGTTCTACGATCAGTCCAAGATGATTAATATACAAACTAAAATGTCTGATCACAACCTTCTCTCTCTGTGAACGTGGACACATCGACGTAAAGCAGCCACTTCTTTTTCTGTTATTTGAATGATTTCTATTATTGCAACAGCCGTGACAATCTGTATCTTCGTCATAAATCTCCACTTTCCATCAGAATGTAACATTTTGGCAAAGATGTATATGATTAGCATAAACAAATATGCCATAAATGATTAGTATAAACAAGTATGCCATAAATGATTAGCGTAAACAAATATGCCATAAATGATTAGCGTAAACAAATACGCCGTAAATGATTAGCATAAACAAATATGCAATAAACATACGGAAGGCTAAAAACATGTGGGCTTATGGTTTGTTAGTTTTAAGCGCAAAATTACACAAGGGACCACCTGAACTATGTCCACTGCGGGGAACCCAAACCCAAATTTTATTGTTATAAGCCCTCAAGCTCTCTGTTGAGCCACCGGGAAAATGGAATCTGTGGAGCTGCATTCACTGTAAGTTCTTCAGACTGTGTTAAATACTTCCCTCTTGAACTTTCTGTTTCTGTAACGTATTACTAAATTTACTACGAAGAGGTTAATCGAAGCGTAGACAATCAACTCCCCTGTAGCTCAGCGGTAAACTAGAAGGCTTAAAACGCTAAAATTTTGGCTAGATACTCTCATTGGGCACGGTAAAGAAACCCCACTTTATAGCTTTTCGCTTAAAAGGCAAAAAAAAAAATGTTGGAAGAATTGAACTATGTAGAGATTAGAGAAAACACCGTATTAAATCGTAATGAGATACTTATTTCTAGAATTAAAGAAGTCTGTGGGGTAATAAGTAACACCCTCACTCCGCATACGGAATGTTAGGGACACTAGTGTTTTTGTGAGTTTTCAATATAAATAATCGAAATTTTTGGGTTTGCAATCTTAAAACTAGATTATTTGAAAAAAATTAAGAATATTTATACCCTTATTTCCTGTTCAGTTACTAACACAAGAAATGGGATAGGGGATAAACATCATTCATTTTCGTACGGCGAGTCACATTTTAATGTTGACCTGATTCAGTGTGTTTGGTTGTTTATGTTATAGTAACAATATACTAACTTTTAAGACAGATATGAGACAGTCTGACAGGACAAAAGTGAAACATACATAAAAAAGTTACTGTAAGCATTTGAATGTTTTATAACTTCATTCGATCTTGAAGGTGTCCCCCGCTTGGACAGAAGTAAATCTCCGCTAAAATCAGGGGTTCGATTTCCCTCGGTGGAAGATAACCCGATGTGGCTTTGCTATAAGAAATAACACTCATATTGAAAGCAAAGAAGCCCTTTTCTGTTCACCAATTAAATGTAACAGCTCCACGTTACGTTGAAAGTGATCGTTTGACGGCCGAAGAAATTAGAAAAGAAGCCATTGAAAAATTCTTGAAACTAAACTTATCGAAAAATATGTAACTTTCACAAATCACTTAAAACACACATTGTAATGCCGTAAACTTAACACAGACCCACAAGGGAAACATTAGCAATAATGACAAGATAATGAAAACTAGTAGAAAGTTAGGACTATTTACCAGCACATAACGCCATTTTAACGTCTATAAATGGCAAATAGTTGACAGTTTGAACATATTGGCTGTTAAGCAACCCATGGTAAAAACAATATCTAAACGTTAGATTTCAATAGAAAATATTACCACTTGTAGTCTTTAGTTGTTTGAAGAAATATGACGTCATATTGACGTCATGGTTATATAAATCATAACAAATTAGCATTAGAGAGCCTATCATATTATATTTTCATTTATAACAAATTCAATCATGCTTCTTTATTATCACTTAATAAAACTTACCCTACTCATGTTTATTCGCAACTGAAATAATGACGCCTCTTAGTAACCTTTAAGAACTTCTAACAGTCAAAAGTTATTTCTTACAGATGACAAACATATACATTCCAGAAGTTCATATGAAAACCACCAGAATTCTGAGAAGTTCATATGAAAACTACCAGAATTATGAGAAGTACATATGAAAAACCATCAGAATTCTGAGAAGTTCATATGAAAAACCACCAGAATTCTGAGAAGTTCATATGAAAAACCACCAGAATTCTGAGAAGTTCATATGAAAAACC
>NW_013666109.1:279649-284923 GCF_000517525.1 Limulus polyphemus | reverse complement strand
CTCACAGGCCTCGTATTCTAGAAAGGACAACCTTACACTTTATTGTAAGTATATTCTAGAAAGGACAACCTTACACTTTATTGTAAGTATATTCTAGAAAGGACAACCTTACTCTTTATTGTAAATATATTCTAGAAAGGATATCCATACACTTTATTGTAAGTATATTCTAGAAAGGACAACCTTACACTTTATTGTAAGTATATTCTAGAAAGGACAACCTTACACTTTATTGTAAGTATATTCTAGAAAGGACAACCTTACTCTTTATTGTAAGTATCTTCTAGAAAGGACAACCTTACTCTTTTATTGTAAGTATATTCTAGAAAAGACAATTTAACTCTTTATTGTAAGCATATTCCAGAAAGGATAAGTTTACTATTTATTGTAAGTATATTCCAGAAAGGACAACCTTACTCTTTATTGTAAGTATATTTTAGAAAGGATAACTTTACTCTTTATTGTAAGTATATTCCAGAAAAGATAATCTAACTCTTTATTTTAAGTATATTCCAGAAACGATAATTTAACTCTTTATTGTAAGCATATTCCAGAAAGGATAACTTTACTATTTATTGTAAGTATATTCCAGAAAAGACAACCTTACTCTTTATTGTAAGTTAAGATGATTTCCGATTACCTTAGTTCTTGGATATATATATATATTATGTAACATAATAAGCGAAGTCACGCTTTATAAACTGATGTAGAACTTGTGTTACTGATGTTAATAATTCATTTTAAGCTATAAATCCCAGCAAACGAATGCTTAAAACACTTTATTAAACTACTTACAGAAGCGAAGAATTGCACAAATGAAATGAAACGTTTTATCTTTTAATATTAGAAATAAACGACCTTATAACACAATATTGTCGTTTTTAATTAATTAGACACTCAACGTTTCGCTTTAAAGTTTCTTCAGGAACGTTTCACTACAACTCAAACCGTGACTGATAGTAGAAAGCTTTAGATGGTTTAAATAATAAATTGTAATCGAATCTATACGGTGCATTTCTGAATGAAGGTATTACTGAAATAATTTACTACTACATCTAATAAAAAAAGTTCTAACAAATTTACATAGTCATGTAACAAAAAGTTAGGACGAAAAAATAATTAAAATTATTGGTGCCATCTGTAGTCGTAGTTGTTCTATGAGAAGAGTTTTTTTTAATACTCTGTACTTGGTGGCTTTGGTGAGGATTTGTACAGCGGATGGTGGTTTGAAGTCAGGTGTTACTTGTCCAAGATTAGTCGAAATGTAATCTAAACTGCACTTGTTTCATGTTTTTGTTTACAAAGAGCGACAACATGTTTTGTTATCCTTGTGTATAAGGTTTTCTCTGTGTACGTATGAAGGCAGATGTTACATGTAAACTGGTATACAACACTCATCTTTAGATTGCAAACACGTTTTTGTAATACAGTTGGATTTATTATATTGTAGGTCAGTGTACTGAGGTTTTGAAAGTTTTTTTTTTTTTAGGGTTAGACCTGGCTGTTCTATAACTTTAATCGGCAGTTCAGATTTCCTGATTATAGTTTCTATTTTCTTGAAAATAGCTTCGTCAATTACAGATGTTAGTAAAATAATATATTTGGTTTTATCTTTGGAAAATCGTTTTTTTTCCTCCTTGTTTATCTATGTTTTCTCATGTTAGAGGTGCGATGCTGATTTTTGCGCGTCATAGTCGTTGAAAATGTGTTCGATATTCGTTGCTCAGAAGAAATTATTTTAGTTCAGAGCGTGTATTGTTTTTATTTTAGTTCAGAGCGTGTATTGTTTTTCACTTCAGTTGCGATCAATTCTGTTTAATTCTTCAGTAATTGCCCCTTTATTGGAAGCTTTGGGATGACGGTCGTTGAAGTTAGGGAAGAGATTGGCTGGTTTTGAATTTTGCGCAAAGCTACACGAGGGCTATCTGCGCTAGCCGTCCCTACTTTAGCAGTGTAAGGCTAGAGGGAAGACAGCTAGTCATCACCACCCACCGCCAACTCTTGGGCTACTCTTTTACCAACGAATAATGGGATTGACTGTCACATTATAACGCCCCCACGGCTGAAAGGGCGAGCATGTTTGGGGTGACGGCGATTCGAACCCACGACCCACAGACTGCGAGTCGAGCGCCCTAACCATCTGGCCATGCCGGGCCGGTTAGTTTTGTGCACATTTACCGAAATCAAACTAACATTATTTGAACATCTCAGCAGATACAAAGAATTTTCGTAGTGTATGTTAAATTCAAGAGATGGCGATGGTGTTGTTTAGGGCCCAAGGAAGAGAGGTTTTCTAATTCGTTTGTGAAACAAGCAAAATTGTCATTTTCGATCCTTAGCGTAACGTCATTCACGTGAATTATAGTGAATTGGATGTTGGGGTCTATGGAATTTAGAAGGTCTAAAAATTGTATTAAAAAAAGAAGACCGTGGTTACATAGTCCAAATACGTCATCGATGTGTCTAAGACAGTGATCAGGGTCGGTGTTGGTATTTTGACGCTATTTGTCAAGTGCCGTTGTTTCAAAAACGTGAATAAATATTAGAACATAAATAACAGTGCCTCTATTATCCACTGAGACACCACTGAGTTGGAGATATAGTTTGTTGTCAAAACGAAAATATCAATTATGAAGGATAAAATGTAAGATTTCTCTGACAGTGTCTATTCCCACTACATACATGATACATCTCCAAATTGATTATGTGATTCGACACTGACGCCATCTTCTCTCTCTATAGTATTGTCTGCGGACTTATAACGCTAGAAACCTGGTTTCGATACCCGTGATAGGCAGAGCAAAGATAGTCCATTGTGTAGCTTTGTGCTCAACTACAAACGAACAAACTGTCTGTATAGATGGCAAACAGCTACAATATCTAATGTAAAGAGTATTGTTATATTGGTCACTAAGTGAGGTACATTCTTTATTCATGATAGCAGGTCTTAGATGGTAGACAGCTACAACATTTAATGTAAAGAATATTGTTATATTGGTCACTAAGTGAGGTACATCATTGATTCATGATAGCAGGTCTTAGATGGTAGACAGCTACAACATCTAATGTAAAGAGTATTGTTATATTGGTCACTAAGTGAGGTACATTCTTTATTCATGATAGCAGGTCTTAGATGGTAGACAGCTACAACATTTAATGTAAAGAGTATTGTTATATTGGTCACTAAGTGAGGTACATTCTTGATTCATGATAGCAGGTCTTAGATGGTAGACAGCTACAACATCTAATGTAAAGAGTATTGTTATATTGGTCACTAAGTGATAGCAGGTCTTAGATGGTACACAGCTACAACATCTAATGTAAAGGGTATTGTTATATTGGTCACTAAGTGAGGTACATCCTTGATTCATGATAGCAGGTCTTGTGTAATATTTAAGTGGACTGGAACGTGATGTAGTAACGGCAACGGATGGCGCCTATAATTTTAATTATTTTATTTTTGTTATTTCAATCTGTAACCTTGTTAGACCTATTGTTTACTACAAGGAACAATTCATTATTTCAACAAAACAGTTTTTTTCAACAATAAGCTTACTACTTAATATGTGAAGCGCACGCTGTAGAAATGCATGCTATAGATTGAATTATAATTTATTATTTAAACCATTTGAAGCTTTGTACTGTTAGTTATAGTTTGTGTTTTAGCGGAACGCTCTCGAAGAAGCTGTTAAGCGAAACGTTGAGTGTCTAATTTAATAAAACAACAACATAGTGTTATAAGGTGGTTTGTTATATGCCTTCTATACACCAATATGCACTACAGAAATAAACGTTTTATCTGATAGACCTGATACAAGCCGTTCATTTAAATAGGGTTTTGAACAAATCAAAAGATTCACAAGAACTATGCATCTAATTTCTACGTTTTATGTAAAAGGACATTTCGTCATTCACGTGTAATGTTTTACTGGATTCACTCCTTTCAAGGCAGTATTATTTCTTTTTCCAGCCAGTACGTCCGGACCAGTCCTTTTCCCTTTTCGGAGAAAGAAATATAGGTTTTGTTAACTTTATCTTGGAACGTATTTGTAGATAACTCTACTCAGTTCTAAACAGTTTGAATTATTGTGTTATATGATTGCAACTACAAAACGACGACTAAGATATGTTCATTGATGTCACCAAATGTAGCTATAAGAAAATAGAATTTAACTGTTGAAACAAAATCAAGCTTGAAATATCTAAAGAAAAAATTATAAATCAAAGAAGTATAAAGATCCCAAGTTGTTAATGAAAAATTGATGTTTGTATAACTGTTTTATTGAAATACTGGTGATAAAATTCCAGTAGTCACGGATAATGAAAGATATATTAAACATTGAAATAAAACTTATATAAGATGTGGAGAAACTATGGTTTGTATTTTTGTCCAAATCTGCTAAAAGATTATTATTATTCCATATTTTGAGTATAAAAAGCGCGAGGGAAAGAAAAACTTTACAACGTTTAGTCGTTGGAGTTATTTAAAATCAGTTATTTGTTTAAAGTTTAAAATGAGAGCAAATGAAAGTCAACTGGCTATAAATATGTCTGGCTGAGAGAACCGTTTCCAAAGTAGTAGGAAATCAATTTTATGAAATAGCAATTAAAAATTTATTTTACTCGACTGTTTGTTATTTCATTTCTCCACTTTAATAATCGAGTTTTGAAATGAAAAAATTCAACATTTTTCAATCACATGTCTCGAAATAAAAGAAACTTCTCGAGAAAAGAGATTGGTGGAAGATAGAGTATTTTTTTCCCAACAAAGAAAAAAAATCAAAATTTAGATAAAGATTAATAAAACAAATCAAATGGTGTTTATTAGTTGTGTGACATAAATGTTTGTAGATATATATTTAGTAATTAGTCCTTCACTTTTAAATCTATTTATAATATTTTTACTATCTACACTCTTATAAATAGTACTTTTAAAATCCACTACCCTCATAATGATTAGGTTCAACTTGTTATATTTGACTATTAATCCACTATCTTCAGAATAATTAGGTTCAACTTCTTGTTATATTTGGCTATTAATCCACTATCTTCAGAATAATTAGGTTCAACTTCTTGCTATATTTGGCTATTAATTCACTACCTTCAGAATAATGCGGTTCAACTTCTTGTTATATTTGGGCAATTAATCCACTACTTTCAGAATAATTCGGTCCAACTTCTTGTTATATTTGGCTATTAATCCACTACTTTCAGAATAATGCGGTTCAACTTCTTGTTATATTTGGCTATTAATCCACTACTTTCAGAATAATG
>NW_013666109.1:272356-278683 GCF_000517525.1 Limulus polyphemus | reverse complement strand
GTGCATAATTAAAAACAAACAAACAATTATAGCAAACAGGAATTTTTGGAAAAGTAACTTAAAGTTGCTTCCTGCTATCATGCTTTTAAACTGTAAGAACAACAAAAAACAAAAGATTATTCTATGATTGATACAGAAAACGTCACATAGTAGCTGTATACATAAAGAACACTAAGTAACTACCACTGTTGTAACAATCATAATATAAAGAAATATAAGTTCTGATTTACTGATTCAAAATCAGACAGATTTTGGCTGATTAGACGTCTTCAACTGCACTTAAAAGTCTTAGAATGATACGGAATGCGTAGCTTACCAAATATTTAAATAGAAATAAACCGTACATGAAAATATTGATCAGTTACAACCGAAAACCTAGAGCAAACACTAGGAAGATAAAATAAAAATATAATATCTTAAATAAAAATCTAAGAACAGATGTTTTTATACTTTTTCCTTTATGTTCTCAATATATGTGATTCCATAAATCGGGCAAAGCAAGTTTTTAATAGTAGGAATAACATAAAAAACATATGGAGCAACATCCGTTTAGTGTAATAAATTAACCAATACCTTGTACACGTCGTATTCAGCAAGAATGGCATCAAAACAGGAGTAAAGGTCGTTCAAGAGATCTACCACCTGTTCATAAGAAGAAGAGGATCTAAATATGATATGCAAATTTATTGGACAAAAATCTAAACTTTATTATCTTAACTCGGGACACTTTAAAGCACTATTATAAACAAAACTAAACAACACCATCGCCATCTCTTGAATTTAGCATACACTAAGAAAATTCTTTGTATCTGCTGAGATGTTCAAATGATGTTAGTTTGATTATCATAACTCGGGACATTTTAAAGCACTATTATAAACAAAACTAAACAGCACAATCGCCATCTCTTGAATTTAATATACACTACGAAAATTCTTTGTATCTGCTGAGATGTTCAAATAATGTTAGTTTGATTTCGGTAAATGTGCACAAAACTAATCGGCCCGGCATGGCCAGATGGTTAGGGCGCTCGACTCGCAGTCTGTAGGTCGTGGGTTCGAATCGCCGTCACCCCAAACATGATCGCCCTTTCAGCCTTGGGGGCGTTATAATGTGACGGTCAATCCCACTATTCGTTGGTAAAAGAGTAACCCAAGAGTTGGCGGTGGGTGGTTATGACTAGCTACCTTCCCTCTAGTCTTACACTACTGAATTAGGGACGGCTAGTGCAGATAGTCCTCGTGTAGCTTTGCGCGAAATTAAAAACAAACAAACACACAAAACTAATTATAATAATCAAACAGGTGTTTAACTTATCATTCTTCTTTTTTTCACACGTACTTTTCTTAAATAATGTCTTAAATCTAACATTTTATTTTCACAAATAATATTATAAATTTGAGAAAATTTTCGAGAAGTATTTTCTTAGAACAGTGCAAATCTTAATTAGACTTTCAACAATATTAGGCATAAAACTTATTTAAAGAATATTGTATAGGTTAATAAACAATAAATTATTCATTTATGGATTGTAAACACAATGTGAGGTAACAAAAAAAACTTTTTAAAAATTCCTTCATCGGGTTTTTTTTAATATATTTACTCTAAATACTCCACAATTCTACAATAATTTTCATTGAAACCATCAAGTTACCTTCCTCCTATCCGTTTGCTACGCATGACTGTGAATTAAAGAACGAAGATTGTTTCATAACTTAAGTAAGAAGCTAGTTATAATCTATAATACTTCCGCTTAAGACGCCAATTTTATAATACTTCCGCTTAAGACGCCAATTTTATAGTCAGACACAAATATGGTTTAGCACCTTTCCACAACGACTCAAACAACCATATGTTAATTAAAATAGCTTTTTTCCTACCTCCATTGGCATAGATTTGGCAGACAATGCTGTGAAGCCGACAATATCACTAAATAAGATGGTCACACAATCAAAAGCTTCCGGAATAACACGATTTCCGGATATCAGCTGGTTAGCGATGTACCTGAGGTATCAATTAACATAAAACTATTAAGAATATAAATATATGAAAGAAGCTATGATGAAACAAGTAAAATAAAACCATACATAATAGAACTGCTAAATGAAAATCGCAGTTTCCCTAATCAATTTGGATAAATGATAACAAAAAATACATTGACATGTCTAAATAAAAACTTTTTCTAGTTTATTTTGGGCATGGTTTCGTCTTACGGAACAACGCTTATTCAAGAATTCCCTAATTCAGTGACAATAGTTTAGAAATCTTTATGAATAGTACATTATAATTAACGATGAATACACCTTCTCAGAAATATCCAAGTATTCAAGTTTGGCTGAGATCGTTCAAAATCTGTGGGCGTGAAAGGCACACCCACACATCCAGAATATAATTCCATATTATATATAGATATTGTCATTAAAGTACAATCCAAACAAATGTGAACTTGTAATCTCAGTGTTGTCGTGGAAATAATGTCACCGTTAACATTTTTAACAAATTAGACATACAACGTTTTAATACATTCTCTGGTTAAATATAACATACAACAAACAGTTTGAAATTTCAGAATTAATCATTTTTACCTTGGTAATAGAATTAATTATTTTTACCTTGGTACTAGAATTAATTATTTTTACCTTGGTACTAGAATTAATTATTTTTACCTTGGTAATAGAATTAATTATTTTTACCTAGGTAAAAGAAGTAATTATTTACCTTAGTAATAGAATTAATTATTGTTACCTAGTTAAAAGAAGTAATTATTTACCTTGGTAATAGAATTAATTATTTTTACCTTGGTAACAGAATTAATTATTTTTACCTTGGTAATATAATTAATTATTTTTACCTTGGTACTAGAATTAATTATTTTTACTTTGGTAGTATAATTAATTACTTTTACATTGGTAATAGAATTAATTATTTTTACTTTGGTAATAGAATTAATTATTTTTACATTGGTAATAGAATTAATTATTGTTACCTAGGTAATAGTTGGTACAATAGTTCGTCGCTCTTCTTTTTCTCCTCCATAAGAGCTGACGTCTTTTCTTCAACCAACTTTTCAAGGTTGTTCGCGTACTTTTCCATTCGAGACAACAAGTTGTCCATTAAATTTTTGTTGCTTAACCATCTAAAAGCAAAAGTGTGAAAACGACTTTCATCAATAACTCTTCAGCGATTACACCAAAAAGCGAATTTTTAATTTCCATATTATATATGCGAACTTACAACGCTAGAAACAGGTTTTCGATACCGTTGGTAGGCAGAGCACAGATATACCATTGTGTAACTGTGTGAATGAACAAACCTATTATATATATAAATAAATAGCTTACAAACTATTGATTACATTAATTGTTTATAGGCGATTAAATCAACAGTATAAAACAATAATGAATTAAATATTGCAATACCGTTATCGGTCATGGTTGTCAACTTATTGTCATAACGGATAATGTCTGTGGTAATAGCACCTAAATGCGTTGGGAAAATCCCATCTATCAAACAATATCCAAACGCCGATGTCAATCTAGTCAGCCGTCATGTAAATTAATTTAAGAAAAATCATTAATCCCACAACTGGCTGTAGACAGAGAAAGGCATTAGACGTTGAAACATTGTGGGTGTAAGCACTCAGCTTCGTACCCTCATTTTCAAAAGCTTTGGTTATTTTCTTCGGCTTACTACTCCAAATGTTTACAACGTATTTGAAAGTTTTACAAAATATTCTCGTTTTACGTATGATTTCTGGCATCTATAACTATTTATTTTTTGTCACTGTCTATTCTGACATCGAATTGTTCATTAGCTTTTTATGTTTTAGTATTAACAAATGACTCTAGAACCATGTTGAAAAATAAAACTTACGGAGTTGTTAAAGATAAACAACTTAATGTTATGTAACAACGTTAAGTGTCCCTTATGTGACGTCATTTTAGTGTCTACTGACTGACTGACTACTATACAGTAGTATACTAGTATGAGAGGTTAAAACAGGTGACCCCGAAAGGGGACCTTCGACCACCTTTTAAGGAAGTAAGTTTCCTACCGAGAGAAAAAGGTAAAAATTTGCCTAGTAATTTGTAAAATATTAAATAAAAGAGGTTTGGTTCATTTTACGTCTTTTAAACTTTTTGCTACAAAACGATTTTTTCACATAGTCTAATTATTTTGTAATTTTGTAACACCGATAGGTCAATGAATAATTAACAAATATTTAAAAACTTAAATAAATGCAGTACATTTAAAGTTTCTCAAAAGAAATATTTTCAAAATAATAATACTCTTACTTGATGCTACTGTATAACCTGTCAAGTTATACATCAAATCATTGTTTTCGTAATGAGTAATAATAAAAAAAAGATTTAACACTTTTAACGAGTTTTAGTTTCTGATTAGCTCTTCCACAAATAATTTGTGATTTTATGGTATCATACCCCGTCACCGTCTTCAGCTTTTGCTTCAGGGCCGGGAAGAGTGGTCTATTCTCAGGTTCTTCTTCCCAGCATATTTGTAAGATTTGAAGAAGGTCTAATGGACAGTCTGAGATGGAAAGTTGAGGACGAAAGGGTGGGTCCATTTTTCTTTTAAGATTCTCAATAATTGCTGAAAGAAAGAAAACCTAAGAACTTTTGTTTTGAAACATTGTGTTAGTTGGTCAAAACTTGACTGAAAGTACAAATGATGAATGTTTAAAAACATTAGTAGTTCCAGATGAAAGGATGTTTCACGATAAGTGTTTTTATTTCTATAGGATATTTCGAATCCTCTCCAAACTATACAAATGTATCCACGTTGTAATATATCAAAACGTTAGAATTAATGAATTAAATTACTTACAGTTATATAAAACATATTACAGTATTGGCCCTATTATAAGGCAATGTCTTTTGACTAATAAATAGGCTGTAAAATTCATATTCGCCTTATAAGTTCTTTACACTTTTAATACACAATTCTAATTATACAATCATTGTATCTGTTTAGTATTGTTACGTCTCTGGTCGTTTGTTAATTTCCGTAAAAATTCTTCCCGAGGAACTTCAGCGATACAAGTCCTTTCTTAAATAAAACTAGTTTATTCTTTCTCAATACAACTTTTCAATACATAGAATTTCCACGGTCACTTTCACATAAAACACGCTAGAATTCACAACGGTTCACGCACTTTACTTACGGTCACTATTGCTCACTTGATTCAGTTATCTGTCTCTATCTCTTTATCTGTAATTCTCCATATCGTCCCCTCTTGCCGGTCTTATATATACAAAATGTCTGCCAAACACTCGAGCCTTCAGGAACCTTCGAGATACTCATTACGTGTTACCAGATCACGTGACTTCCGCTGACGTAACACTGCTCCTTCCTTAGTATTGTTCGTTCCGAACAATAGCCACTTAAGTTAAACCAATAGATAATTAACAATAACTTAATTAAATGTACAGAATTTACAAACACAAAATTAAAATTAAACAAAGTCTCTTAATTTTACAGGACGTATCTTCTTCCATACTGGTCTCTGTCTCATTGGCTTTTGCTTCTCGTAAAGTTCATCTGCTCCATCAGGGAATGTCCTATTATCGGTAATAGTCACATCAGTGGTAGTAATTTCATCAAGGGCTTTACTGTTTCTCTTCTCAAAACAGAGTAGAGTTTCTTCTTTGACAGTGGCTTTTCCAGGTGACACGTCTTCAGCAGCGTCTTTTGTTCCATTTTAAACTTCGTCCCAACTGAAATGTCCTGGACCGTGATAACGCCAAAGCCTATTGGCATGCAGCACCTTTGGCTTACCTCGCCGACCACATTTTATTCAGAAGTCACGTCTGAGAGACGATCCACTATGTCATATGGGCCTTCCCATGGAGAAGACAACTTAGGAGACTTTCCTTTTGTCTTCCTGGGATTATACAACCACACCTTGTCTCCTGGTACAAAGCTGACTTCAGTAGATCTCTTATCATAACATAGCTTCAAGGAATCAACAGACGTTTTCAAGTTTGAACACACTTGATGGTGAATATCATCCGTCCTTTCCAATAACACTTTCACAAACTCTGACACATTTTCAGGCAACTCTTCATAAGGTGGGCGTCCTGTTAACAGATCCACTGGCAACCGAAGTTCCCGACCAAACATCAACTTTGCTGGAGTGTATTCAGTGTATTTCTTTTTTGTATTATTTAAAAAACAAAAACTTTTGTTTTTGAATTACTTACTTGTTGGTGTAAGGTTTAATCTCTTTGTTGTTCCACACTCGAAAGGTCTTTCTCTGGTTGTTATTTCTTGTAGAACTATTGCAAAACTGTACACATCTCCTTTCTGAG
>NW_013666109.1:270361-271382 GCF_000517525.1 Limulus polyphemus | reverse complement strand
ACTTTAGCCTGTAACCTGGCTATAAAAAGTATATAATTCTACCAAATTATAATCACATCAACCTGTAACCTGGTTATAAAGAGTATATAATTCTACCAAATTATAACCACTTTAGCCTGTAACCTGGCTATAAAAAGTATATAATTCTACCAAATTATAATCACATCAGCCTGTTACCTGGTTATAAATAGTATATAATTCTACCAAATTATAACCATTATTAGCCTGTAACCTGATAATAAATAGTATATAATTCTACCCAATTATAACCACAATAGCCTGTTACCTGGTTATAAAGAGTATATAATTCTACCAAATTATAACCACTTTAGCTTGTAACCTGGTTATAAAGGGTATACAATGTTACCAAATTATAACCACTTTAGCCTGTAACCTGGTTATAAAGAGAACACAATTCTATCAAACTATAACCACTTTCGCCTGTAACCTGGTTATAAAGAGAACACAATAGTATCAAATTATAACCACTTTAGCTTATAACATGGTTACAAAGAGTACACAATTCTACCAAATTATAACCACTATAGCTTGTAACCTGGTTATAAAGAGTACACAATTTTACCAAATTATAACCACTTTAGCTTGTAACCTAGTTATAAAGAGTACACAATTCTACCAAATTATAACCACTTTAGCTTGTAACCAGGTTATAAAGAATACACAATTCTACCAAATTATACCCGCTTCAGCTTGTAACCAGGTTATAAATAATACACATTGCTACCAAATTATAACCACTTCAGCTTGTAACCTGGTTGTAAAGAGTATACAATGCTACCAAATTATAACCATTTTCGCCTGTAACCTGGTTATAAAGAGAACACAATAGTACCAAATTATAACCACTTTAGCTTGGAACCTGGTTATAAAGAGTACACAATTCTACCAAATTATACCCACTTCAGCTTGTAACCAGGTTATAAAGAATACACAATGCTACCAAATTATAACCACTTCAGCTTGTAACCTGGTTATAAAGAGTATACAATGCTACCAAATT
>NW_013666109.1:251385-269603 GCF_000517525.1 Limulus polyphemus | reverse complement strand
GGTGGAGCCATGGGCTCACCATTTGCTCCCATAGTAGATAATTTGTTCTAGTCTCATCATGAAACCAAATGGTTACAGTCATGTCCGTCCGAATTTAAACCTTTAATTTATAAGAGATACGTTCATGATACTTTTATTGTATTCAGAAAGCAAAACCATGTCAGAAAGTTTAAAGATTGCTTAAATTCAAAGCACAGGAATATCGAGTTTACAGATGAAGAGCATAAAGAATCCAAGTTGCCTTTTTTAGATCTAGAAGTCATCAACCAGAACAACAGGTTCGAAACTAAATAATACCATAAACCATCATTTTCTGACCTATACTGTCATTTCAGCACATTTATACCTGATTGTTACAAAACTGATTTAATAAGTATTTTAGTTCATAGAGCATATAAATTTACCAGCTCTTATGGTTATTTTCATTGTGAGCTTTTGATTAAAACTGTCTTCCCTCTACCACTCGTCAACAAACGTGTTTTTGAATATATAGATAAGATTTAGAACCCCAAAATTCCTGACCTCAACGTTCCTAAATGTCCTATCACCTTGTTGTTACCATTCACTGGTTCCCAAGGCATCAAACTAAAAAGTAAAGTCAAAAGCATCCTCCAATCATCTTATCCACAAGTCAGTGTAAGAGTAATCTTCACTCTGATACACAATTTTTTCATGTTTCAAGATAAAATACCTCCTACAAAATAATCGCTGGTAGTATACAAATATTTGTGTCCTTGGTGCAGGTAAGTCTATACTGGGTCAACCACTTGAACCTTAGCTACCAGAATCGAGGAGCATGCGCACAACAGCTGTTTGAATAACTGAAATTTACAACCACCTAAGCAAAGACTGTAATGAAAGACCGAACAATGAACACTTCAGAATAATAGACTTAGCGAAAGATAAATGGAGGCTAATAAAAAAGGAGAACTCCTAATTTGTAACCTAAACTGAACAATCAACTAGCTACGTCACTGAATCTCAAACTATATGATCAACTCATCGTGCCTAAGATGGGCTAAAAGTGAAAACTTCATCCAACGAGCATGTGTCAAAATCTACTCTTATGTGATTCACGCATTGTTAATACTTGAGAATACTTGTGTTTGAGTCTTAACTACCTGCCCCCCCCCCCCGTGGTGGGCAGAGCACAGATAGCCCATTGTGTAGCTTTGTGCTTAATTACAAACAACCAACCAACTTAACTACCACTGTATTTTAAAAACATCTCCGATATGATATGTGACTTTCACATCAATATACATTGACTTAACTTTCGTTTCAACCGGGTGTTAAAACCGGTAAATTACCTCAAAACAACCACGAATGAATAACTTTAGAAGATATACTTTTTCTACGTAAATAAAGACTATATTCTAGAGCAGTGTTTGATGAGCTCAATGCTAACAACGTACAGTCTGTTAAAGGCTGGAGTAAGTAGACATAATGATCTTATGTCCAACAGGAATGAAACTGTCAAAATGGGGGAGTTGTCCTGTAAAACTTCTAGAAAGGATGAAGTATTCTGTTTTTCAATTGTATACATGAATGCTGCGACATGAAACACTCAAAAAAATATTGGGTTAAAGTTCACGGAGCAGTTGTTCAACCAAGATTGTTCAGAAAAATGTTATGTAGAGTTGGTCCTAATGGGGACCCCATAGCCACTCCATCAATTTGGTCGTATAGTTTCCCATTAAATATAAGGCAGTTGTTTTTCTCAGCAGGGTAATTAAGGATCTAAATTTTAAAAAAATAAACAAGAGAAACCTCTCGAAATAGATTTTCCAAGAAAATCTCAATGGTTTCATCGAACGGAATGATCGTGAACAAACAAGTTGCATAAAATAATTAATAATTAACAAATATTTGATAACTTAAACAGTTACAACATAGTTTAAGAGAAAGCTGAGATTAAATAACATTAGTTATCGAAATAAATACAAATCACTCTTGTATCAATAATTCTTCTGCTTCAGATTAGCTGTTTTAAAAATAATGTGATTTTATGTTATCATACCCCGTCACTAAATTCAACTTTTGTTTCAAGGTCGGGAAGAGTGGTCTGTTTTCGGGCTTCTCTTCCCAGCAATTTTGTAAGATGTGAAAAAAGTTTGACGGACAGTCTGAGATGGAAAGTTGAGGACGAAAAGGTGGGTCCATTCTTGTTTTCAGATTTTCGAGGATTTCTGAAAGAAAGAAACATACGGAATTTCTTGTCTTGAAAGATCAGTTTCTGCTAAATGGTCGTAATGTGACCGAGGATGCACGTGCTTTCATAGCATGTCTGTGTGGAGAAGATGAAAAAACAGTAGATGAAGATTATAAACATGTTTTAGGATAATCTCTGTAAAATGTACATTTCTTGAAAGAGGTGAATAGATAAATTAACTTATCCAAAGTAATGTAAAACATAACTTCACATAAGACAACAAAACTGTGCCTTGACTAACTAAGAACTGTAGTGTTGAGCATGCATTATGAGCTCTCATCATGTAAAACATGTAACTTTTCATTAGACAATAAAGCCAGTAATATAACGAGTTGAGAACTGTAGTGTCGAGAATTATGAGCTCTCATCATGTAAAACATGTAACTTCTCATTAGACAATAAAGCCAGTAATATAACGAGTTGAGAACTGTAGTGTTGAGCATTATGAGCTCTAGTCGGTCCATTTAAGTCGATCACTGAGAATGCCAACACATAGTTAACAAGTCTGAGCACTTGGCATAACTGGTGCTCGAGACAGCCACAAACTTTAGCAATAGTTAAAAGGTGTACATATCAATCAAGCTATTGTTAGCTGTAGGTTGTTTGTAGTTCACTAATATGGAATAACCAATTAATTAAGATTAGAATATGAAAGTAGTCTATCACATTGAACAACATTACTTGAGGTTCAGCTCTCGAAATAAAACTTGAAAGAAGAAAAGTTTAGTTTCGACTTCTTAGAGCTCGGGGTCTACCTGATGTCATGAGAACATTTACACTTAAAAAAGTAAGCATACAAGTAAAGTATCACATAAAGTTCTATTACTGACGATACTTCACCATTATTGTTTATTATTGATACATTACAGTACATTCATTTTTTATTTCTAAACTGTCATTTGACTGTTGAATGTTAACATGTAAGGTTGCCACGTGTTCTTCATACGTAAAACAACCAAGCGCAAGTACTATAATACTAACTAGGAAGTAAATGAAAGTTAATTTTAAACGCTCACTGTCCCTCTTCGTTTCTGGATGAGATGCTGGTCTAAAGTTACGCTATCGCATGTCTTAGCAAGATCATCAAGAAACTCTCGGACTAAGGCATTGAAATAGATAAAACATCTTGAGTTATTCAGTGAAGACTTAAGCTATGGCATATGATTTTAAAATTTTGCAAGAAACAGAACCAGTAAGACATAGCTTTCCGTATATGTCGTGTAACTATCTTATCGTCTGCTTAGTGGGACACATATTCGGTCTTACACGTTCCTTTGGCACTGTATTGCAATGCTATGTGTTATATGCTTAATAGTGACATGTTTGTTGTTAAATACAAAGCTACACAATAGGATATCTTTGCTCTGGTCATTGCGAGTATAAACCCGATTTTTAGAATTATAAGGCCTCAGACTTACTGCTGAGACACCGGAAGTTTAATGTATTTTTGTTGCTTTCGTTTTATCTGGATATTTAACTTTATCCTTTTACCAACCTGATAAAGGTTAATCTTTTATATTTTATTTTATATGTGGAAGAGACATCTTTAGTTTAGAGTGATTTTAATTACAAAAAATTAAGCCAATTGGTTTAATTGCTTGGAATTTAGGCACGTTGTTAGCTGGTGTGAGAAATTCCTCACTTAACAATGTTCTTCATGAGATTAGACTGGTGGTTGTATTATGATGTACTTCGTATTAATGTCATGAAAGTTTACAATTTTCGTAAACTGTTCCTGTTGATAATAGTTTAATAACAATAGATAGTTAAGTTCTTCTCCAGCATTGGTCCTTGTTTTCCGAGTGTTGCAGAAGAAGTTAACACGAGTCGTTTACCAAACATTGGTCCTTGTTTTCCGAGTGTTGCAGAAGAAGTTAACACATGTCATTTACCAAACATTGGTCTTTGTTTTCCGACAGTTTCGGAAGAAGTTAACACGTGTCATTTACCAAACATTGGTCCTTGTTTTCCGACAGTTGCGGAAGAAGTTAACACATGTCATTTACCAAACATTGGTCCTTGTTTTCCGACAGTTGCGGAAGAAGTTAACACATGTCATTTACCAAACATTGGTCCTTGTTTTCCAAGTGTTGCAGAAGTAACTAGAACAAAACCTTATGAGTGTGGAACAACAAACAGTAAAAACATTTCACCAACAAGTAAGTAATTCAATGACAAAAGTTAAAATATATTATAAAAACACAAATGTTTGCTCCCTACTCTCGCAGTGACTCAGTGACATGTTTGAAGGCTTACATCGCTAAAACCCTGGTATCGATACTGTATGTAAGCACAGCACAGATAGCCTATTGTATAGGTTTGTGTTTAATACCAAACAGAATGTTATAGGAAAGTAAATTACTAATCTGTATTATTAAAAGTCTGCATTATAATTATGAATATGAAATATTTTGACAGATATCCTTCTTTACACTTTACTATTAACAAATAAAATAACTATTTGCATTTTTTTTTAATGAAAGTTGAATTTTATGCTCGCTTTAAGTATATTAAGATCAAGCTTTTGGGACACATCTGATTTATTATTTGACATTGTAGCATTATGTTGTGAGTTTTAGTATTATAATTCTTCAAACTTATCGCTGAGCCCTTAGTGGCGGTAGGGTGCGTACATATATTAATATATATATATATATGACTATTTGGTTTTTAAGATAGAATAATAATTATGTTACTTTTTATACCCAAATGATACTTTCAAAATCTCCAGACAATCAGGCCAGAAATCCAAAAACTGTCTTATATATTGAACACTCAATAAAACTACAACGTACTCTCGTAAGAAACGTGTTTGGAGAAGTAGGATCCATATATCTTCCCTCCATTCACAAACTTCCAATGTATAATAAACTTAAAAAAATGTTGAAAGCTAGACTTACACATTCGCCATAGATGCAAACCGTGACACGCCTCAAACTACGCTTAGTAAATGAACATTTGACGTAAACAGTATCAACTGATAGACTTGTGGCTGAAGAATAAACATGAACCATTTGTGTGGAGAGGTATTCATATGGCAAAATTGTTAAACAATATCTCGAATACAGGCGGCGTTACTGGTCTCCATGGAAGTATAAAAGCTCTAAAAACTGAGCTTTAGAACAACAAACCATAACTCACACCAATATGATACAATGTACTCAACCGCAAAGTGAAGGCTGTGGCTACAAAGTAGAATTCAAGAGATATTATGCATTAAAGCTGGAGATATCTTCTGGCAACTTTTAACAAAAAAAAGTAGTAAACAGGGATTTGAAGATCACGAAAACGTACAAGCCGAAAGATGAACAGTCTAAGATAGACCCATCTGTCCTTTGGAAATTATGATTTTGAGTAATAGTGCGTAATTATGTTCATTAGAATCTAACCTAAAAACTCCTTAGGTCCGAAAAAAAGGTGCGGCCAAAAAAGAATTGAGCATGCGTTAAAGGAAATAAAATCAAAATTGGCGGCCAAACTGGTAACTACACTTAGGATCGATTTAGGATCGCAAACATATTATTCGGAACGGACCTTTACTTTACAGAACCAACCAGATTCTTTAAAATATATGGTGGTAGTTTTTCCTCTCTAAAACTGTGTTAATAGGTTCTTTTATAGTAACGCCATGGAATTAGGATTAATAGTTTCTTGTCACCACTCTCATGCAATTGGTACAGCGGTATCGAGCGTCATTATTTATGATAATTGCTTAGGCTAATATCACACGACGCTAAACGCTCTTTAGTTAGGATAATTTCATAAAACTTAGTAAATTTGTGCTGAAAAGTTGGCAATGAATAATCAATAATAACCATCCATCTGTATAAATCTTTTTAAAACTTGAGCTAGAAACTGCTAATCTAGTTTGCTTGGCCTAACCGATACGTATGTATCTGCACGTCCTTTTACCTTATAGTTTTGCTGCTCTATATAAGCCGTTTTAATCCGAATGACAAAAAAACCAAAAACTGCTCACTTTTACTCTTAGGTGAAAATGTAGTAAAAATGTTAGACCAATAGCTCGTGACTTTTTTGTGTAAGTGTGTGCAAAAATGTTCGTGAAATTTAAGTGGTTTTTGTTGAATAACTTTGCACATATAGGTAATATTTACATAAAATGAGACCCCTAATACTAGGTTGTAAAGATCTATCAGTGTACCAAATTTGAAACAAAATCCATAAACGTTAAGTTTATTTTTCTATCAAATAAAGATTCCGTACTTTTGATGCGAAGAAATAAAATAGGAAGAAACTCAATCAAAATTTGAAATGTTATATCTCAGTTATTTATTAATGAATTGCCTTGAACTTTTCTTTGTGAAGTAAGAGTCTAGAAGAGCACATTCACTGAAAATATGTGATAGTTTGGATTAACACTGTCCGAGATACAGAAGATGGAAAATCGCTAAACTATCTATCGTGTTAATAACACACAGTGAGTGTGTCCTGTAGTAGGTTGTTTTGGCCACACGACACACTACAGTGAGTCTTTATTATCACAATCGACCACACTGAACTCGAGAATTTTCTTTTTTTCCACATTTTTCTCAAGTTAAAACATCTCAATACTATATTCAAATTAAATAATTTTGCTGACATTAAACTTTTATGTTTGTTTATACTTTCGCCATTGTAAAGATTAGTTTGATACAACTTGAGTATCATTTGTTTCTGACCTGATTTTTATAACCTCGACCACGCAAAACAAGAAGCGATGTTTGGTAAATGATACGTGTTAACTTCTTCCGCAACTGTCGGAAAACAAGGACCAATGTTTGGTAAATGACATGTGTTAACATTTAACTTCACCACAGCAAGTCTGTTATGGACAGCACCTGAACACTTGCGAAGGCGATATCCGGACATGAATGGATCTCAGAAAGGAGATGTGTACAGTTTTGCAATAGTTCTACAAGAAATAATAAAATATTGAAGAATATAAAAAGATTCACACTTTTATTATTAAATATTATTAAGCAGTTTATAGCTGAAAATATCAACAATGGGTTTAATAAGCCTACAACTAGAGCGTTGTCTATACTACAAGAGTGAAATTTTGGTGTCATTTTAGTTATGGAATTTCATGTGCTATGCCTGTTTGTGCTAAATTATTCTACACCTGTTTGTTAAATACTGAGCCGAACGTATTAATGTACAAGGTACGGTATGGTTAAACCTTAGCTATAAATTTAGTAAAACTGGGGAAATCTGTTGCCGTTTGATCAGTTCGACCCGTTTTATTGATAGTCACTTAATGCCACTAACAGATCAGCGACACAGATCAGTTTGAATACTTTTAACTTCTTTTCTAAATCCGATGACTAAACTAGAACTTTGTCTTTATTAATGAAAATTCTAGAAATTTTATGTGGAAATGTTATTTGAATTTAGGCCTATAACTTGTGTCAAAGTTAATGTACAGACGTTATAGAAGAAATATATTAACTCGTTTAAGTTATGTAGATTGAACTTGGCATTATTTTTAACAAATAATCTAAAAGAACCTGCTGAAAAAAGTACAATGTTGCAATACTAGTGTCAAAGGTGGGTGAAAATAATTCCAACAATTTTCAAGATGGCTACATATGCATAGAGCGAGATAAGATACCATCTGAGGTTACAAAACAATGGAAAGAAGAACAAGCAGAAAGCAAGTTAAAATTAAAATAAGAGACAGATAATTAAAAGAAAAACAAGAAGAACGATACTGAAAATTAATAAAAGACCAAGAAAAAGGAGATAGAAAATTAAAATAAAATCGAAAAGTAAGATATGAGAATTTAAGATGAGAGCGAAAAGAAAGAAGTGTACTATTCAAAGAAATATTAAAATCAAGAATAAACTTGGTTGAAGATAAGATGGATGAAGTTATTGAAGATGTATAGAGAAATTACAACAACATGATTGAGGAAGTAAAGAAGAGCTGTGATGACAAACTGAGAAAGTACAGAAAAACATCATTGAAGTACAGAACGTCTGTAATGACAAAATTGATGAAGTACAAAAATGATCAATGACAGAATAAAACATGTGGAAAATGAAATGACAAATGCAGAGATAAAGCCAACTACACTTCTGTTTGCACTCAACATGAAACAATTTACTACAGAGTTTTGAAAAGCAGGACCTTTTTGACTTACGCCTTTTACTACTATTACTACTGTGCCATCTGTTGCTATAGTTCCTCAGTGGAATACTACTACTACTACTACTACTGTGCCATCTGTTACTATAGGACCTCAGTGGAATACTACAACTATGTCACTACCAAACCCAGGTCCATAATTTAGCTGGTCAATTCAACAACATAATCATATTGAGAAACCAATAGAATATGATGGAAATATAACATGGGAGGCATATCAGGTTCATTTTGAAATAATTTTCAAAGTGGAATAATGAACAACAAGCTATTCTTCTTGCTGCCTACTTAAAATGACCAACTCTAATAACATTAAGTAAACATACATCTGAGAGCTTTTAACAACTATCAAACATTGGTAACTACCTTATCCAACAGGTTTGGAGTGAGTGACACACCAAAAAGAAGTATCCAGAGCAGAGCTCCACAACAGGGTACGGAGGAAAGGAGAGACCTTACTGAACTTGCTGAAAATTTTAAAAGGTTTTCCCAATAACCTTACCCAGAAGTTCCATGTGAAGTGACTAATGTATAGATGTCCTAACAGCTGAAGGCATGAGAATTAAACTGAAATAAAGTAGGTGTGCATCTTTAAAGGAAGCTCTACTATTGGTTATGGAACTTGAATCACCAGATTATCTAAAACAAATGACTGAAAAGATTAGTTTGACAACTAATTAACAGAATAACAGAAATAAGCCACCAGACAAATAGATGTTTCAAATGTAACTTGAAAGGAAATATTGTCTGGAACTACAAAAAAAAACCTGTGTGGAATACAATCTCTCTCAAATGATTTCAGAAAAATGGAACCTTATGTGAGAAACCTGGCCATTATACCGAGACTATGAGGAAACAGCAGCTGTTAATAAAAAGGGAGCCAGTACCCTAAAAAGCAGCCTTCAAGGGCTAACTGTATATTGGGAAACCTGGATAAGCTGGACTTATGGGGTGAAGCACAGTAGAGAATACCTAATTTAGTCCAAATGAGTTAAGAAGTCCAATATTTAAAGAAACCACTCCTTAAGTCCATGAGTATATTTTATGATGGAATTCCTTGCAACATGTTGATTTGCGCTGGTTACAATAGCTCTATCCGAGTTAATAAAGAAATTTGGAAAATTGTCTCCACTATTGTTGAAACAAGAAAGGTTGATCCAAACAGCAGGAGGAAATAAGTTCTAGTATAAGAAATATCGAAAGGTGCCCTTACTTTAAGAGGCTTCTCTACTCCTCATGGTGTGTGGATAATTGATATCAAGGAAGAATTCATACTAGGAACTGAATTCCTGCAGAGAAGTCGATGTGAGGTTAGGCTAGCTCACAATTAGTACCCTAGAGGTTGAACTTCCAGTGACAATATGGAAGGTAGTCATTATACTACCAGGAAGTGAAGTACTCATACTAGGATTCAGTGGGAATAAATTTAAATCTAATTACTGGATCAAAGTTAGAACCCAAAACTTCAATGTATCCTAGGAGACCATTATTTGGAAGAATTCTTGAGGACCTTAAGAATAGAAATTCATCATTTGGGCCATGAATACAACAAACATATAATGTAAGTCAAGTCTAATGGAAAATTGAAAATGTAAAGCTGCATAGGTGGTTCTTCCATATGAAAGAGACTTAGAAGTAGTCACCTTTGAGACAAAATTATAGGAAATCTGATATCGAATCTTCATATAAAAACATCTTACTACATCACTTACAATAGCTTTATAGCCCGAGTGTTAGATATTCGTGACTTGTCTAATCTAAATGTAGCTTGAGTGTTAAATTTAGTTATTTGTAGAAGCGATAATTTATTGCAGGTTTGTTTATGTAACTGTGCGAATCATATGTCGTTTAGTTCAATTGTTTTAAATTGGCGACTGTTGTATTATTGCATCATGTTACTACAACTTTCTAAGTTTTTCGAGTATTGTTACATCATAATATATCGTAGTGTTTGGAAAGGTCTAGGCCTCAGTTGAGCTATTTATAAATACGTGTCCAAAATGTAGTTCAAGAAGACAAAGTTAGTGAGAGGTATAGTGAAATAGATCTAGACTGTATGTTTGTAAGTTTAGCCAGAAAGACCATATAATGGCGCTTTTTTAAGTGAATTATCGCGGATTGTTTCGTAACAACAGAATATAGAAGAATAATTTGTTTTGTCAATTGTGTTCTAAAGCAGCTGAACCAGCTTTTGTGTACTCTGACGAAAATAGACGATTATTTAAAGCTCTGGATACAATTGTAGTGATTAACTCTGCAACAAGCATTTGTATATACATTTGACTTGTTTTAATATATTATCTTAAAACAAGTGGACTGTGTGCTGATTGTTTATTGTTGAAATTTATCGCCAATAATACACAGACACCTACTGTAAAGAATCCTGCCTATATATACATAATAACCTGACATTGGTGAACCAGCCAGGATCTACAAGATAAAGAGTGGTAGAGAGACGTAAACAACCGGCAAATAGGCCATTATATGGGCAGCTGTGGTGGTAGCGAAGATTTTGTAGAGGTCACAACCATAAATGGCAATGGGGTAAGGGCCAGTTGATCCAAGCTGCCAAAATTTGATGAACAGGATGACGTCCTCAGGATGACGTTGTAACGTCGAAAGATGTAGAGTCTTCAACTTTTTGAAGGCCATAGATAAGCCTACATAAAATGTTTTTAATTGTGTACAAGTTTAACGTTGAATATTATTTATGATTTTAACTTTATATACAAATACCAAAATACTATAATTATGCTATACCTTTTATAAAATAGGGCACATTGCGAGTGAGTGAAAGTCTGCCACCAACAAGCAACAGCAGAAATATCAACTGGAGCTATCTACAAAGATGGTGCTGGCAATAAACAAGAAAGGAATGACTATCACCATGGATGCTGCTGACAGAAGAAACAGAATAGCAAGAACCCATCAGATTCACCACAAGAAGGAACTGCTATCACCATGATTAAACAGTGCCAGATTGATGGCAGTGGTAATTGGAGCATGTGACAAACATCGAGAAGTGCCAGTAGATGAATGTTATGTTGGGACAAGAAAGTGAAACTCCTACAAGTTACTTGGGGCAGCAATGAGAACCAGTCTAGTATCTGATGACCAGATGATGGGCAAGGTACATCTGTATGTGCTGATTTATGGGAAATTGAGAAGGTTTTCCATAGCAAGAATAGAGGTGAATACTCCATTCTACGTGGGAGACCTTGAGGCCATGTGTATGAAGACACCCATCTATGACTTGGTGATTGGCAATATACCAGGCAGTAGAATTTGGAAGAACCAGACAGAAAGAAGACTGAGGCATCTACAGTCACCAAAAGAGCTCAGAAAAAGTAAGCAAGGCATCCAGCCACTGCAAGTCTCGAAAGCTGACATCCCAAATGTAGATGTACAAATACTGAAGGAAATACAGAAGAAAGACCCTTCACTGCAGACTGCAGAAACTTTAGAACACTGCTTGGGAGAAAGTAGAGCACAAGACAAGGGAGAAAGGGACTTACAGAATGGAGGACCAGTAGGGAGTGCTATATCAGATCTACAGGGAAGTTAACCAGATCCTAGTACCAACAGAATACTGGACTCAAGTGATGAAGTTGGTTCATGAGTCGAGTTTGGGAGGACACCTAGGAGCAAAGAAGATGTCAGACAGAATCATTACATTAATAACAGAGCAAACAATAATAATTTGACTTGTTAATTGTGCTATAAAGTAACTGAACAAGACTGTGTAGACTTTGACAAAAAAAAATAATATTCATTTAAAACTCTGGATATAACTGTAGTGATTAACTGTGTAACGAACATTTGTATATACGTTTGACATGTTTTAATATATTATTTTAAAACATGTAGACTGTGTGTTGTTTATTTATTGTTGAAATTTGTCGTCAACAATTCACAGACACCTACTGTAAATGATCTTGCCCATATATACATAAAAATCTCTCACTAAGCTGTAGAGATGTTACAGCTGAGCAATGTCAGATATTTCATGACTTGCTTAGAAAATATCAAGATACTCTCCCCAGTGAACCTCATCACTTAGACCAAACAAATATAGTATCTCATAGATTAATATCGAAGATGCAGCTCCAATACTTCAGTTTGCCAGACGACTTCCATTTGCAGAATAGGCTGAGTCTTTTAAAGAGAAAGAAGCCATGAAAGACCAAAGAGTAATAGAACCGAGTACTAGACCTTGGCATTACCAATTGCACTTGTGAAAAAGAAGCATGGACCAAAATTTTCTGTTTGGACTACCAGAATTGGATGAAGTCACAAATAATGTTTAGTACTCACTGCCGAGGACTGACTATATTTTGGATACTTTTTTATATGTGGATTAAAATGGCTCAGCTTTAGATCTTAAGAGTAGATATTGACAAGTGCAAGTTGATGAAGCAAGTATAGAGAAGACTGCCTTTACTTAGGAAGTGAATTGTGGCAATTTGTTGTGTTACATTTGGCTTATGTAATCCATCTGCTACTTTTCAACAACAAACAATGGAATACTCTATCTCTCTCTCTCTCAATTACCCTGGAATCCACAGAAAAATCACTCATACTGGATTGTACATTCCCTGGAACTCGACACATGAAACAAAACAAAAGCTCAAGATACTAGAAAACGTAATAAACACAGCCACAAGACTTTGCTCACCTGACAACCTTAACGAAAAAGTCAACCAACCAGAACAAGACTTCATCAACATAAATATATTTCATACAAAAATTGTCGAAAGACGCATACACGGAAACCACAACCAATAACACAATAGACAGCCAACCAAAAATCCGAAAGTCAATGAAACAACCAACAACAAAACATAGTTTTTTAGTTCCTGTCGTTCCTAGTAGAACATAGGGCTACAACAACACTTCGCCGACAGAAGTGTTTTTGTTGCAGTTTCTGTAGCAGATTGTTAGCGGGGTGGAGTTGCTAGCCCCACGCCCAAGTGGGCATGTTTGGTGCGACAAGGACGCGAACCCGCGACCCTCGGATTGGGAGTCGAGTGACTTATCCATCGTGATCAATAACGGTCACTTTTTCAAATATGTGGGTGTGTTAGAGTTGCATTAGATCAAGTGGGTGCGTTAGAGTTGCATTAGATCAAGTGGGTATGTTAGAGTTGTATTAAATAAAGTGGGTGTGTTAGAGTTGTATTAGATCAAGTGGGTGCGTTAGAGTTGCATTAGATCAAGTGGGTATGTTAGAGTTGTATTAAATAAAGTGGGTGTGTTAGAGTTGTATTAGATCAAGTGGGTGTGTTAGAGTTATATTAGATCAAGGGGATGTGTTAGAGTTGTATCATTATGGGCCATATTATCGTTAGAGAACGCTTCATACTATACTGGTTAGGGACCACAACTTAGCATGTGCCGAACAAGGGAAGTTTGCAAATACAAGAGGGTAAATAAATGAGGGTAAGGAAGTGTGCAAACGGGTAGATTTCATGTAGGCCCCTAGAGGGGATTAAGAAAGGAAGTTGATAGAAATATATGATGTGAATTTGTTGGAAGACCAATACCAGAAACACCTTTACTCAATATTTTGCTTGTTATTAGATGCATTCAATCAGTTATGAGGTCTTTTCTTATATCCTGGATTATAGAATTAATTAAACTCAATGTTATATGTGACTATAGAATTTTTCATATGTGTTTCCGTGACTATACCTGAAGTATTAAAGTAAAAAAAGAAAATCAATAGTAGTGGTCATGTCTTCACATCACCGTACAAACCCTTAGGTGATAATACGTACTAAAGTGAAGGCATCAATTTTTATATAAAAAAGAGAATCACACACAGCTTCAGATTGTGCCAAATGACACCAACAGCCACTATAAAAATGCTTACTAGGTGCCCAAATTTTGGCCAAAGTTCATTCATTACTTCTCAAATTTATACTTAGATTTATATGTATTAGAAGGCTTAACTGCGTCCGACAAGATTTGTATTGTACCTGATTGACAACTGCCACAACCCTTAAGCCTTAAAACAGCAAAGTTCAAGAAGTTTCATTTTGAGAACTATACATTGTTCTTTTATTTCGCATCAAACATAAGGAAAAATATAAAAAAGTAACCAGATTCTTTACTGTTAAAATATAGATCAAAAACTGTAGATCTAAGTTTACAACTTTGTGTACACGACAATAATTATAGGTTCTCTAAAAAACATTCAGAGCAAATTATTTTTAATGAAGAAAAAGACACACTTATACATGCCAACTGTAATTTTAATAACAGTATTTATATATTCTACAGCAAGTCTATTCTACAATATATTGTCATTCCATCGGGTATGCTTTAATGTTGGCAGCTTATCAAACGACTACTAATCGGTTCGAAACTACGTGTGCCTTTAACATACATCGTGACATCAAAACCTCTGTCAATTTCCCGCTTTTTCAATCTTCCGGTTTACACAGCGGATTGTCTGCGAACTTACACGCTAGAAACCGGGTTTCGATATCGTGGTGGGCAGAGCACATATAGCCCATTGTGTAGATTTGCGCGTAGTTACAACAAACAAACCGACCTTCCGGTAAATATCTCTCGCGAGACTTACCGTGAGAATTGACTAGTACGAGTGTGAGACACAGCTGCCGTGGCTATAGCATTCAAGGATCATGATACACGGCGACCGATGCTATATATGTAGAGGCCACAGATATTTTCCAAAACATAAAACAATTAAAAACAAAAAACAACAAAAGCCGATAAAATACCTTCGCGGGCCGTCAAGTTGGCCATCTATATGTTAGAACTAAAGGCAGGAAGTGACGTATTTTTCTAATTTTTACACTGTTGTACTATAGGGTTGACAGTAAGTAACTCAGCATTGCATAACAAGGTCAATTAAGGTCGCAAATCACGGTTGTTTTTACTTTCAGCAGACATCTTAGAAATTCTACAGACTACTATGCTTCTCAAGTGCATCAATGGCTCATATTCCTAGACTTATAGCTGACTTTAATGAACTGCTTTAAATGTGTTCCGTGTATATAGATCGTTACTATCTGGATCCTAACGAGTATCTCAACAAGTGTTCCGTAGACATATATCGTTATTATCTGGATCCTAACGAGTATCTTATCAAGTGTTCTGTGTATATAAATCGTTACTATCTGGATCCTAACGAGTATTTTAACAAATGTTCCGTGGACATATATCGTTATTATCTGGATCCTAACGAGTATCTCAACAAGTGTTCCGTGGACATATATCGTTATTATCTGGATCTTAACGAGTATCTCAACAAGTGTTCCGTGGACATATATCGTTATTATCTGGATCCTAACGAGTATCTTATCAAGTGTTCCGTGTGTATAAATCGTTATTATCTGGATCCTAACAAGAATCTTAACAAGTGTTCCGTGGACATAAATCGTTACTATCTGGTTTCTAGCGAGTATCTTAACAAATTTTCCGTGTACATAAATCGTTACTATCTGGATCCTAACGAGTATCTTAACAAGTGTTCCGAGGGCATATATCGTTATTATCTGGATCCTAACGAGTAGATAGTTCAAATGTTCCGTGTATATAAATCGTTATTATCTGGATCCTAACGAGTATCTTAACAAGTGTTCCGATGGTATATATATCGTAATTACATGGTTCTCAACGAGCTCTCGAACACAAGCCTTTCTAACGATACAAAATTTGTAGCGTATGATCGAGATATTTGCGAGAAAAGTTCCGGACAGACGAATGCAAGCGTATTATTTATAAATATAGTACATAATTATACACAATCTCCAAAAAAAAAAAAGAACGATTAGTTATTATGGTAATACTTTGTATCTATAAAAGGATTGTTTTGGATGAACGTTTGTACGTTGATTCAAGCCTAAGCTATTTATTCTAAGCTGACTGAACCCAATGATGTTTTATATGGAGTACAACAGATTATACACTTATTAACAAGGGTTCTCCATTGACTAATTAATGAAATTTTTTGCATTAAGATTTATATTACTTGGTTGATTAACATTAACCTTCGTATTTTGTTCCTAATATTATCATTGTTGACCGGAATTATAAACTAGATTTTTTAAACTAACTTAGAAATACGTTTATATATTGTGGTATCTACTTCTATGGCTTAAAACAAATCATAGAAATTTTACCTGTATCTATGTAGTTTTTTCGTTGGAGAAAAATTTGATTTTTTAGAGAACGAAGTCCGAAATTAGAGAGTTTCACCACAAAACGACTGGTCAAAAGGCAGTTGGTTGATTTCAGTTTCCCGTGGTAGTTTATTGGAGAGCCGTGAATAAACATCAAACCCTGCGAGAGAAATGTTCTATTCTTAGATGTGTATAATTTCTTTGACCAGTTGTTTGGTTTTAAGATACTTTGAAATAAAATCCCTATAAACAGAAGAAGTGGATACCAAATTTAGAGTGTAATTCATAGTTATTCGTAACTAATTATCTCAAAATAATATTTTTTGAAACAGCATTTTCTTACATAATGACAAGATTTAACACATTATTAACTTGGTGTATTTATTTTATATAATTTGAGTTTTTGTTTCCATTGAAATATTATGTAGCTATCATAACGTAAAATACAAAACCTTTAACGTTAAACCATTAAATAAATCCATTAGATTAGGTACTTTTATGACTGTGATCATTCATATCGGATATCAGATTCGTTGGTACATTTGCTGGCATTGTTTTACAAAAACTCCGATTTCTTTACTATAACTTTGTAGCTAATTCAATTTCATCCTTACATTTCTTTTATTTTAGACGTAACGACAATACTTTTCACGAGTTCAGTTTATCAGAAACATAAAAGTGATAAGGTTAATAATATAAAAAAGGACGTTAGTTAGAATGAAAAACCTTTTTATTTACATATTTTGAAATATATTTATTCGCTCTTTTGCGAAGTCGAGAGGCAAAATTTACGCAAATAATTTAATACACATGTGTTTTTCTGCACATATTTTCCTAACGTTGCTTGTTATCAATAGTATAATTTAATCACGCCACCTATAGTTTATTAATCAAGATTTTATCACAGTTTTTCTCAATGTGAATTTCAGTCCATTTTTAAAACTACTGGTGTAGTTACATAAAACACAGTCATAACAAAATAGGCCCGAAGTCTCACCTCTACAATATCACTAATTATCGAAAAGCGTATTGTCCAGTCGATATTCATATGATGGTTATCAAGAAGTTCCTTAAAAGAAATATTAAAAAAAATATGATGGGTAAATTTTAAACAATGTCATACAAGAATGAAAGAAATGTCCTCCATTAATTTCGTGTTAAACATTTAAAGTAATAAAATGAAGTGGGCTGTATACATAAAAAAATTAAACAATAAAGTTTTTCAGGATTAAAGTATAAAATTTATAGTAAATGTTTAAATTAATGTTAGGCTTAACCATGGGAGTCCACAGAAATTTCTCCGGGGAAGGCGTGTGACCCCTTTTTTCCCACCGGCGGACGCCCATGGGCTTAATGATGAAAAATGTCATAGCTTTAAAAGCAAGTAACAAAGTGGTAAAAGTTATATCCATTACACCTGTTGTTAAAATAAAAAAAATATTTACATATCTCATATTACATTTCACACATTTTCATAAAAGGAAGTAAAATCCAACTTGTTACACCAAAAAATGTTTTTACATTTCAAGAGCCCGGCATGGCCAGGTGGATAAAGCGCTGGACTCACAATCTGAGGGTCGCGGGTTTGAATCCGCATCCCACCAAACATGCTCACTCTTTCAGCCGTGGGGGCTTATAATGTGACGGTCAATCCCACTATTCGTTGGTAAAAGAGTAGCCCAAGAGTTGGCGGTGGGTGGTGATGACTAGC
>NW_013666109.1:244042-251313 GCF_000517525.1 Limulus polyphemus | reverse complement strand
GTGATGACTAGCTGCTTCCCTCTAGTCTTACACTGCTAAATTAGGGACGGCTAGCGCAGATAGCCCTACGTGTAGCTTTGCGCGAAATTCCAAACTAAACATTTCAAGATGAAAACATTTCACACATTTTCATAAAAGGAAGTAAAATCAAACTTGTTACACCAAAAAATGTTTTTACATTTCAAGATGAAAACATTTCACACATTTTCATAAAAGGAAGTAAAATCAAACATGTTACACCAAAAAATGTTTTACTTTTCAAGATGAAAACATTTCACACATTTTCATAAAAGGAAGTAAAATCAAACTTGCTACACCAAAAAATGTTTTTACATTTCAAGATGAAAACAGCAACAGAACAAATTCTTGCACAAGAACCTTTCCGTGATTGAACGATCATAGCTTTGAAAATTCTCAATTACAAACCTAAACTACAAATCATAAAAACCGTGTAATTTTATGTTTTTAACCATTTTGTAACTCATATCATACATGTAATTATACACACATACTTATATAATATATGTGGAAGTACTGATTAAACCTACACGTAGGCTTCCACGCTGGCAGAATTCAGATACAATATACGTATGAGATTCCTGTTGACAAAGGCCTAAAAATCGGATCAGGTTCTGATGTATTTCATCTCTCATCTGAAAGTAGATATACAACAACAGACGAATGGAAACAGGGGTCAAAGTTCAGTATTGTCACATATATATAGGTTCGAAAATTGGCCATTGTTAAGGGTCCATATGTGTTGTATGTCTAAATACAATTTATTTCTAAAATATTACTTACCTTATAACATGTTATCACGGTCTGGTTTCTAGAGTTATTATAACCAATCACCATCAAGAACATATTAATATTCAATGCATTCTAACAATATACCATCTTTTCACAGAATTTCGATAAACTTCATGAAAAAAAAAAAAATTGAAAAGATCTTAAGTCAAATATAAAAATAAATTATATTGAAAGTGAAAATTTAAATTGCATAGTTTGAGCACCCCCACGGGCATATTATTACATTTACATGGTACATAATGCAAGGTAATCCAAAGAGGTAAGACTGTATAGAATTGAGGACAAGAAGGAACCGAATGTAACAACTCTTACAGGTCCTAATCAACAAAATTATAACCAGAAAACAGGCAATACCAGAAACAATAATTCCCAATCCAACTTTTCAAGAAATTTGTTTATACAAAAATCATTTTTACTTATTGAGTGTTTTCCATGAATTAAAAATTAAAAATTGATATTCAGTTAACTACATGCACCTGAAATATAAAATAAGTTTATGGAAAATATAAATGTCACAGTAATAATAATTATTTCAAACTGAATTTCAATAATAATTGATGCAAACGTTATGTAATTTGAAGAACATTAAATAGGTTTTATTCATATTGACAACTGAATACTAAGGTAGCAGTGAGACAAAGAATGCTATAAGAGGATCTTTATTCTCTAAACGTTTCGAGTACAAGTCTTCTTTGGGAGATTGTAACACATTAACAGACTAATGAGACACACAACCACAGAGGTGGTAACGAAAACAGGAATAAGAATAGGAGAGATGGTAGACAGCGGCATAGTATACTGAATTCTATGTGGTGGATGCAGTAAAGTCTACATAAGTGAAACTGGCAGAGGTCTGACAACCGGAGTAAATGAGCATAAAGCAGATGTCAGAAGACACAATACAACCAAGGCAGTAGTAGCACATGCAGAGAAAGCAGGACACCTGCTTAAATGGAAGAAAACTAAAATTATCAGCAAAGGGATGAAAAGCAACAAAGGAAAGCTGCTTACATCTTATTAGAAAAGAACATAAGCACAACCGACTACAAGTGGGTAGAAACAGTAGTGAGACGAGAACAGGATGCTGATTGGTCAGCAGTGAGTCTAGTGAGACGAGAACAGAATGATGATTGGTCGGGTGGTGGTCGTCAGATGACGATAATGAACCAATCAAGGAGCAGCAACGAGGATCCTAATCGGGGAAAATTCATATATATATCTTTGTAAGGCTCTCGAGATTTCCAATAACTCAACTATCCATACAGTTTGCCGTATCATGTCTAAGGAAAGGATCACTCTCACAATCTTTATAAGTATTAACCATATCTCAACTAACAGCGGACTTCATCCTTACACACAGCTGCTCTCTAGAATTCCACCAGTTTAATGCAGAAAAACCATACCGAAAGCCTCACCCACCCCATACCCTAATCAGTATACCCCTCAGATTCCCTCCTCGCCACTCCACAACAACACCCAGCGCCTACAAGAATTCCGTAACTTACAGTTTGAGACTACCAACAATTAAGAACAAACAAACCAACGACGACTCCTACAACTAAAAAACCACAGAAATATCTATAAAACGAGCAAGATCCACCTTCCGCCCCTCCTCGTCAAGTTCACCCAGTGCTTTATTTATAGACACCCCCGCCGATTCTCCCTCACAGCCATATGACCTATTCGATGTACCCTTCTTCATCTTCCACCCAACTACCAATAACCCAGAAGATTTGGCCCCGACCAGTCCTCCTTCTCAACTGGAACAACTTCCTAGCTAACATCCGAAGTATTACGAAAGATTCCACGTTATATCCTACAGTCTCGCCTATCATTCTGCCTCTTCTTATTTCATCTCGTTAACCGGATACTAGTAATGGATTGGCGCCTTACCATTGAAGGTATTTTTTTCGTGATTCTCCCGTCTCACCCCATCAAATTCTTGGCATAGAATTTTTATATCCCCGCCGCCCTGAAGGAACTTAAGTCCTAAATCGGCTGTTTATTTGAATGAAATTTTCTCTGCTATACACTCGCACCCAAACCCATTTTTTATTATTCACCCAATCACTTAATCCCTTTCTACTTCCTAATACCAAGTCCATTTCACTTCCTAGTCCTCGATCGGGGCGAGTAGGATTGATTAATCTTAGACCATCCCCAATGTTTAATTATTTTATGATTAATTTCATCGAAATGTCTGTCAGACGAAGACAGTATCACACTTTCCTGGAGAAGACTTGTAGAATAGACGTTGAGAGAATAAAGTTCCTGTTATAGCACTACCTTAGTATTACATTAGTTAATGAAAAGCTAAATAAGTATTCATTATATTATAAGAAAAAAAAACTGTTTCAGCAACAAAGTTAACTATTGTTTGTTTTATTAAAACTGGTATATGTCTTAGCAACAATGATAAATTATTGCTTGTCTTATTAATACTGGTATATACTTTTCAACAACAAGGATAAGCTATTGTTTGTCTTATTAAAACTGGTATATATATGTTTCAGCAACAAGGGTAAAATATTGCTTGCTTTATTAAAATTGCTATACCTTTGAACTGTGTTTCACTGCGAAATTATAGACGCATATATAACTTTCACATACACTAACGTGTCATTTTAAAAAAACTGTTTTCTACCATTTTAATTCTTTACAAGACCTCGTAATTCGTGATAGAATTACCCAAAGGGAAAACTCATGTTTTATGTGTATTATCCATATTAGTAAATTATTGATAATAAAAAAAGAACTTAAACTGAAAACAAACGTTTTTTACCTGTCGGATTTCCAGTAACAGAAGTCGCGTCAGTCTTATCTGTGGTATATTCATCTTCTTCAGTGCCACTTTCATGCTCTAATCAGTAGAATATTGAATTTACAGTTCTCTCATGAATAAAGAGTTTTCTAATTCTATTTTTGGCATTTGGAAAAAAATACAAATGGTTATAATTATTAATGTAATTTGACAAACTAAACGTAATAAAAAAAACTGGAAAACCATCCATTTACCACTATATGGATAAATACATAAGATTAATGAATCTAACGAAACTGACAAAAGTGTAACATTTGTGAGGCTTTGAGTGTGGAAAACGGTGGCTCAATGGAACGTCTGAAGACTCATAATGAATGCTAGAAAGCTGATTTTGAAATCCGCAGGGGGCATAGCACAGCCAGATAGCTCATTGTGTAACTTTATGCTTAACACCAAACAATAACTGTAGAAACAACCAAATCAAAGCAGTATTGTAAAAAGCTACACATATCTAGATCTATACAGATACTCCTTTCGAAAGAATATGTTACAAGGTATCAAAAACAAAATGATCTTTATAGCAGTGCATCGAAGTCTAGTCATTCGGTAACGAAGCCATTTTGCCTTGTATTCTTATACAACTTACGTAGATGCAGACGAAGCAAGCATTCCACTCAAACTTATTACACACGTAAAAACACTTTACTAAACGACATTTTGAAACGAACTCAAAACATAAATTATATTGAATGAAATATATATTTAAAACTCGCTCTAAACATATAAATATTCTATTAAACATGCATTCAAAACATATTAGAAACGTGTGCAAAACAAGGTGTTTGCACAAAACGTAAAAAATACTGTACAATGCAAGCATTTAAAACTGCCTCCAAGCATATGAGCACTGTAGGAATGAAACGTTCTAAATTGACTCCAAAGCTAAAGTACTGTACTAAATATTCGTTCAAAACATATGAAAGTTACTTCAAACATAAAAACGTACAAAGCAAGCATTCGAAGCTGTTTCCAGACGTAAGAACATTATATGTAATAAACTTTCGGAATCCACCCTAAACATAGAAACACTGTACGACACAAGCATTTTTTTAGATATATAGAGAGCGTATGAAATAATAATTGGAAATTTACTTCAAGCATAAAAATAGTAAAAGAAACAAGCACTCCAAAGCCTACTGAAAACATGTGTAATATAGTAGGTTCATCGCTTTTTATAAGAATGACGTTTCAAGTACATTGTCAAAGTATCTACTGTGCAGAGATACAAGCTTTCAATATGACGTTTCAACAAACCAACAGCAAACCGGAAGATTCTTGATAGATATATAAAACGACTACTGTGATTCCAGTTTCTTCTGGAAACAGTTGCTGATTTTGAGATGAGACTTGAAACTTGTAAGCCTTCGTCAACTTAAAAGTTTTAGTTTTTCATACTGTTAATCACGTATCGGGTTAGATAGTTTTCCTTCCTCATCATTATCTCCAGTTTGTGGTTGAGGGAGTTGCTTAGAGTAGGGTTTCGGAGCCAATTGCTATTCTAAACGTTATCCTGAGCGAGATCCCACTGATTATACTGGGAACATTGAATTTTTCTTTCAATGAAATCATGGTCCCTTCGGTTTTACACTTTTGGAAGTTTGCCAAAAATTAAATATATATAAATGTCAAACACGTCGCCAGGGGCGCTGCAGTTCCTTTTTGCGGTAACACGCATATTAGCATATCCAATTTATTTTTACGAAGATAATTACACGCAAAAGAATCTATACTTTTGTAGACCTATTAACACAAAAGTGAGTGGTTACAAAATGATTTGAATCTTTTTAAAAACTGTTTATTTTTAAGATAACGAACCGTGGAAAACATATGGAGCCTAATATTATTGATAACTCATGCCTTAATTAGTTCACAAGTCCAATAGATGATTTATAAAAAAGGTAAATAAAATTATTATGCTCATCTTAAAATGCATAACTCCAAACTTCCAATAGAATGCACACTCACTTTGTATGTTGCAAGTGAAATCTTAAATGTTAATCCAGCTTCATGACCCTCAGAAATTCGTCTCTAAAAAAAGAAAGAAAAATATATTTGTGGCAAAAAATGACTTAGAACAAGGTTTAAAGAAACAATGTAATGTTTTTATGTCTAATGGTCCTAAAAACAAATAACACAATAACCATAAATAATTTATAATTTTACTTTATTTCAATAACTGTTTAAAGATCCCAAGTTGATTCCAGGCACAGATGTGATTTATCTTGTCTGAAAATTTCAAGTGCTCTATACAGTGGGGTAAATATGTCCCCGCAATTGCGAGGGGGACTGATCCAAATGAGGGCCCGAATGATCTGACGACAAGGGGAAAGACACACAATTTAACTTGTTTGCACTATTTTGTTAAGTTAATGATATATAGGGACCCAAGTATTTTTTATGCGGTGGGAAGTCATCTTTTGTAGCTAAGCTACTAGTCCTATATGTACTTTTATCATAGAAATCCAGTTCTTTGTTAAACCTTCTGTAAGTCTTAATCATACTTCTATTCAGTTCAAAGATCGTTTTTTTTAAGAATCTTTAATATATCCAAAGTCGACTTCAGAGTCAAATATTGTATATTTTTGTAAATTATTTTTTTCATCATCAATGAAACTCTTTCTTCTACTCGTAAATTGTTGTTTGATTACCTATTATTATATTAGCATAATGTGATTCCTTACTCAAGTACCTATTATTATACTTTCAGTGTTTTAATTTACATGTTGGCTAGAGATCGCATACCTTAAAATTAGTCCTAGAATATCAACGACATTCGGAAATATAGCGATCGAGAAATTTTGTAAAATGTCTAGAAACAAGGCTACTTTGTAAGTACCAGAACTGGCGAGTAGTGGGTTAGCCAATTTTAATCGAGGGAAATATTTAATTTTAGCGAAGTATTTGGATCATGTTACTTATCGCATATTTTCAGTTTATCAAAGGATGAGTCGTGATATTATACAAGTACGTTTATTGTTTTATGTTAGTCGAGGTTTTTAACTTGAGTGTCTTTTTCAAACTGTACAAGTGTAGGTAGCTTGTAGAAACGAAAGATGAAATAAACTAATTGGTTTTCGATAAGATGACTGGATTTCGAACAATTTTCAACAAATAATTTAAAAGAATTCACCCTATAAAAGGACAACGTTACAACAATATTGTTGCGTCAGCGAAGTCACATGACTAGTGTCACCCCACGTTTCTAGAACTATCCTGTACCTTGGCGAATGCTCTAGCGTTTGCTAGATATGGGATAGCCTGGTATATAAAAGAGGGTGACAACGTGACGGGAATAATATGTGGGTAGATAGTGAGTAATTGAACTGCAGTCAGAAGTATTGTTGACGTTCGTTGATATAGCGTTTGTTATAGAGCGACTGTGTATCGTGAAGTTGTATTCGGAAAGAATAAACCAGTTTTATTAAGTAAGGACTTGTGTCGCTAAAGTTTCGTCGGAACGAAGTTACGGAAAGTTAATTAACGAACGGAGACGTAACAAATTGGTGTCAGAAGTGGGATAGAAAAAAAAAGAGAAGAAGATGGAAACGAGAGGCGGAAAATCAAACTACAGCTTAGCAGATTTGATGGCAGCAATACAAAAACAAGAAAAGAAAGAAGAAGATTGAGAAGAGAAATTACA
>NW_013666109.1:242760-244032 GCF_000517525.1 Limulus polyphemus | reverse complement strand
GTCTGAATATTTGGTACCTGCCAAGTAGGCATATAATCCAGAGATAATGTATCTTGTCAGAATAATTTTATATCTAACATCTATCAGTAGCACAAGTAGTTATTTGAGAATATTGATTGTCTGATTGTCCTAAAAGTACAAAATTCGTAGGATTTACCAAGTGTACCTATTCTTATAAGCTATATATTTTTAATGTTGTAATTTGTTTGTTGATTATGACAATATTAAGTTAAGGAAGTTAAGATATGGCTGAAACTTCTAGAAAACTCTAAAAATATAATGCAAAGTGTTCTTCTAAGGATGTGACATAAAGTTCTAGCATATCCGAAGTTAGATTATATAATGACGTTCCGATAAGTGCTAATCAGAGTTCAATTAAAGTCAGATAGAAAGTGAATTGTTTCAAAACTGAATCCTTGTTGGTTTTTACGTTGTATAGTACAGTGAAAGTGACTGAAAACTTAGGCCTACAAGTTACAACAGTGTTTGATCTTGTCATAACATAAAAGAAGAAATAAATTATTTTTTTTTCCGTTTAAATAGATTGGACTTTCAGTTACTTTCACCTCCTAATTTGAAAGAACCACGTCATAACACTTGGTGTCAGAAGCGACACTATTTGGTGGAAGAAAAATAGAATTTTAACTAAATTCAACTGTTAAAGATGACGACCACCAAGACAAGTACTGAGAACCGAGTATTATTTGAAGTGATGAAATTATTAAGATCAAGAAAGACTTGGAAATTAAAAGAAAACTAGAATAAACAAAGAGAAAAGTATGTTTGATATACAAGACTGTTTAGTTTAAGTTATTATTTAGTTAATTTAGTGATTTAATGTTCAATGATTATTTAGTTTTCATAATAAAAGTGTTAAACTAATTATTTTAAAGGCAATAGTTATGACAAATTTCGTTACATAACTCAGTAAGAGTCAGTGGCATAGCAAGGGGGCAGTCGCCCCCAGGCGCAGGTGTGAAGGGGAGCAAAATTTCCTCTGGCCTATAATGCCTATTGTTATGACAGCGGAAGTCACGTGACGCTAGTAACACGTCATGAGATTCTCAAAGGATCTTGACTTTTCCTGGCAACTCTAGTCTTTTCTAGGCGCCCTCTTTCTTTGTATATAAGCCCGGCATATAAAGCGGAGAAATAATTGCAGATAGACAGATATTGAGAAAGATAATTGAGTCAAGCGACCGGTAGTGACCGTAAGTAAAGTGCGTGAATCGTTGTGAATTATAGCGTCTGTTTAAATTAAAGTGACTGTAG
>NW_013666109.1:240592-242221 GCF_000517525.1 Limulus polyphemus | reverse complement strand
ACTGGTAGAGGCTCTAGAACTCAGGTACGGAACCCAAAGCCAGTCAGAAGTCTACAAGGCCAGGTTTAGGACGAGAATCCGTGCTAAAGGGGAGAAGCTGCAAGAGCTGGCACAAGACTTGGAAAGCATGGCACACAAGGCCTACCCAACTGCACCACCCGATCTCCTCAAGTTGTTGCTGAAGGAATCAGTTCGTAGATGCCTTGGACAGTCCACAACTTATAATACAAGTGAAGCAAGCACACCCCTCTACCATGCAGGATGCAATGGCCAGAGCTCTCGAATTTGAATCCTACGTTAAGTCCAGCACAGAGGTACCGAGGCTGGTACAGTCATCTGGATTCATGGCCAGAAAAGGTCTGCTTTCAGAGAGGTTTGAGAGACTTTTCTGGCACTGTAATAAACCTGGGCACAAGAGAGCTCAATGCTGGAAACTTCAACACAGGGGAGGTGCCACAGCGGGAAAGGCTGGTATCTAGAAAGGTTGTTGGAACTGTGGAAAGCATGGACATTTGAGGAGCCAGTGTAGGAGGAATATTACCAACAAGTCAGATTCGAGGAGACCAGTAGTGGTTGGTGTTGAGGGATGTCCACCAACCCCCATTGTTAAAATCTCAACAGCTAAGTTTAAAATGCCAAGCACACATAGTGTCTACGTGACAGGAAAGTTGGCTTGCCAAAAGTGCAACTTTGTCATGTATTCTGCACCTCAGCAAACCCTTGTGAGTATCAGGGTGCTAGATCTCAAAGGAATACCAGAAGCCATACAGAGGCTCTGTGGTGTGACAGGACAATGTGCAAGGTTGTGGGGACCTATGTGGGTAACTAATGAGCTCATGGGCATGAAGGACAGACACAAAGTTTATTTGGCTGACATTGAAGACCAATGCATACTAGGGTTGCACTACTTACTACCGAGGAAGTGTGTGTGTTTAATATTGATAAAATGACGTTTGGGAACAACAAAGTTCCGGTAAGTGTGAAAAGAGAGGTTGAACTAACCAGGTACCATCAAGCTGAAGTCAAAGTAACTGAAGGAGTTGATGATGGTGAAGTGGAACCAGGTATAGATGTTATAGCATAACAGGAGAAAGACCAAAATTTGAAGCCAATAATTGATTTTCTAAAAGCAAGTGTTTTGTGCCTTGCTTGGGAGAAGGTGCCTAGCTTAAGCCCTGTGACAAAGAACTATTGTGCACAATGGGACCAGTAGAAGCTTGAAAATGGTATTTTTATCCGGAGACGGGAAACTGCAGATGGGAAAATGATGACCTGGCAAAAAGTTATACTGAGAAAGTTACAAGTAGTTGTGCTGCATCATTCCCATGATAGTTTAACAGGAGGACATCTCGGAGTTAAGAAGACATTGAATCACCTACGACAGAGATATCATTGGATAGGTATGAGGCAGGATGTGGAAGAATGGTGCAGGACCTGTAGTACAAGTTGTGTTAAAAGGGGATCCAAGCATAAAGGACATGCTCCAATGAAGTTATATCAAGTTGGTGCACCAATGGAAAGAGTATCTGTTGACATTGCTGGTCCTTTGCCCCAAACTCGTATTGGAAACAAGTACATTTGTGTGGTGATGGATTATTTCACCAAGTGGCCTGAGGCATATGCAATACC
>NW_013666109.1:238538-239665 GCF_000517525.1 Limulus polyphemus | reverse complement strand
TGTAAGTGGCTATTGTTCGGGACGAACAATACTAAGGAAGTGGCAGTGTTACGACAGCAGAAGTCAGGTGACGCTGGTAACACGTTATGAGATTCTCGAAGGATCTTGACTTTTCCTGGTAACTTTAGTCTTTTCTAGGCGCCCTCTTTTTTTGTATGTAAGCCAGGCAAATAAAGCAGAGAAATAATTGCTGACAGACAGATATTGAGACAGATAATTGAGTCAAGCGAGCGGTAGTGACCATAAGTAAAGTGCGTGAATCGTTGTGAATTATAGTGTGTGTTGAAGTAAAAGTGACTGAGGAAATTCTGTGTATTGGAAAGTTGTATCGAGGAAAAATAAACTAGTCTTAGTTGAGAAAGGACTTGTATCTCTGAATTTCCTCGGGAAGAATTTATATCAGAAATTAACAATCGACCAGATATGTAACACTATTAATTAATAATTATGCCCTCCCCAAGGATATAGCACAACTGCCCTATGTTCAGTAAATGCGACAGTGTTACGTTATTTGTGTGTATTCCACTTGCAGTTTTAACTTTTAAAAGCCGCTACTGAAATACAGTGAGACCGAATTGACGTACAGAAGTAAATTACACTATTCCATCATTAATCTGTAGATCAAATACTAAAAGTAAGTGTATGTTCAACAAAAAGAAAAGACGAGATTGGTGTAACATATTAAATGGTGTGCAAGATTGGCACTATATGCAACAGGTAAGATCTAGATCTATTAAACATTATAGGCCTATTGTAGTGGTTTGTAATTGTATTGGCTGATTGTAAATGATGTCTTACACCAACTAATGTACTAGACATTAGGTCTAATTGCAGTTATAACTTTATTTCTAGACCCTAGGTCCATCATCATACGAATTGTATCCTATATTATAGGCATACTTAGACCTACATTAACTATTAAACTAGGCATTGCACTGAGACAGATCTAATGACTAAGTTAATAGATCTAGATGTAACATTTGTTCTAAAAGCTAGGCCTAATGAATCTAAATCTAGAATTGATGAGGCAGGGTTATATCTAGATCTGAGTAGATTCAATACAAGATGCTTTCAATCTATGCACTTAAATCTAAGGTCTAGTTTAGATGTATAAAGCTAAATTTCTG
>NW_013666109.1:235872-237577 GCF_000517525.1 Limulus polyphemus | reverse complement strand
CGTGGTCATACTGAGGACATAACCTCAAACGAAAACCTTGGAAATTTCCTGTCACTTTTGCAGTTATTAGCAAAGAATGATCCAGCAATAAAAGAGCATTTAGAGCGTATTAAAAACAAACAAACGTCAACATTTTATATTTCTCCTGTGGTATTCTGTTTAATTCCACACCTGATTTAGCCCATCGTGAGCAACTGGCCCAAGTGATTCGGTTTGTTGACATTGACTTTAAGACAAGAAAAGTAGAAGTCAAGGAGTCATTTATTGATTTTATACAGATAAAGGAAAAAGACGCTGCCAATATTGAGAAAACGATAAGCACAAAATTAGAAGCTGATGGAATTTTATTGAGTGATTATTGTTCACCATGTTATGATAATGCTGCTGTCATGATAGGTCATCTGTCAGGCGTTCAACAAAGAATCTTGAAGAAAAATCCAAAAGCAGTGTTTATAAACTGTGATAACCATAGTTTAAACTTAGCATGTCTTCATGCTGCAAGTCAGAAATCAACAGTTATTACATTTTTTGGTATAATTGAAGCCATTTATAATTTCTTTGCTCATTCAAGAACTCGATGGGACGAATTGCAGCAGGAGCTTAAGATCTCTGTCAAGCTTGAATCAGAAACACGGTGTAGTGCAAGAGAAAAGGCAGTAAAAGTTGTACATGAAAAACTAGATAAATTGCTAGAACTGTTAGAGCAATTAAGTGAGAATGGCAACACGGCTGAAACAAAATGTGGTGCTCATAATATTCTGTAACGCATGCTTATATTTGATTTTCTTGTACGTTTGTATTTTTGGAGAAATCTTTTATCATCTATCAATCGAGTGCAGAAACGTCTTCAGGACCAAAAAATGAATTTTAGAGAAGCAGCTGGTGATCTTAATTCTTTGAAAGATAAATTGATAGAATCACGTGAAAAGTCCTGTAAAGAAACACTTAAAGTGGGCAAGAATCAATGTGAAACATGGGAATTGACCACTGAAAGAAGAAAAATACGTCGTAAACGAATGCGAGGTGAAAAATGCAGCTGATGCTGGATTGACTGCTGAACAGGAAATTTATCGCATCATGAAGAATGTTATTGATCGCTTGGGTGAATCTAAATCTAGTAAGCGAGAAAATCTTCCTGTTATTTCTGTAAGGTTTGAATTTCTACTAGATGAGCAAAATATTGTTTCTGGAGATTTCGAAGACGGAAAATTGCAAGAAAAATGTTCTGATTTAGCAAATAGCTATCCAGGTGATACCGATGGACCAGAATTGTACAGAGAAATTAAAGACTGTAGAATATTGATAAGTAAAAGAACACAGACCGATTTCCCTGAACCAATAGTTGCAACTGATTTGCTAACATTTATAATTTCATATGGTGAAGATGTTTTCCCAAATTTAAGAATTGCATTGCAGATTTTGTTAACAATTGGGGTTTCTATTGCTAGTTCTGAAAGGTCCTTCAGCAAGCTGAAATTAATTCTTACATACTTGAGAACCTCAATGCCTCAAGAACAACTTAGTAGCTTGGCAATATTAAGTATTGAAAAAGACGTACTTAATACCTTAAATTTTGATAGTTTAATTGATGCATTTGCAGCAGCAAAAGTACGAAAGGTTCATATAATGTAACCAAAAATTCCTGAATGCTACCTGTACAAGATCTAGTTAAGCATATGTACAGTTTTGTAAACTAATAAAATTT
>NW_013666109.1:226699-235856 GCF_000517525.1 Limulus polyphemus | reverse complement strand
CGTTATTGTCATTAAGTGGGTAATGTGTCACAAAACAAATAATCAAAACATTTCAGAGGTGGGGCGCCAAAAGTGTCTTTGTCCCCGGGTGCTGAGAACACTTGTTACGCCACTGGTAAGAGTCATACGTTATGTGTGTAGTTCTATTGTTGTAAATTGATGTCACGTTACTCGAACCTTGTCCTTAAGTGAGCATTCTTACATCATAGCGTCTCGTAGTTTGTAGAAAGTTCTAGGCCTCAGTTGGGCAAGGCACATATAGGCGACCAAGTGAGCGCAAGTTAAGTCAGAAAACGATAACTTAGAGAAAGTGAAGGTAGACTGTGTGTTTGTTAGATTAGCCATAAGGGGCAATATTTATAGTGAGTTTCACAGTTTAACAGAGATAAAGAAAATAATTTGTCTTGTTAACGAGTGTTCTAAAGCAATTGAACCCGTCTCTGTGGACTTTGACAAAAAGGAGACAATTATTTAAAGTTCTGGATGCAACTGTGGTGATCCACGGAATAACGTAAGTGAATATATTACTGATTCTATTGTAACAAAATAGTAGAAAAGATATAATTCGTCTTGTCAATTGAGTTCTAGAATAACTGAACTACCCTGTGTGGACTTTTAATAAGAAAAGACAGTTATTTAGAGTTTTAGATACAACTATGATATCCTATAGTGTAAATATTTTTTGTAGATATGTTTAATTTGTTTTAAATATATTATTGTAAACCAAGTGAATTGTTTGCTGTCCGTTTATTGTTCCAATTTATTGCCAACAAGTCACAGACTGTATAAGAATCTCAGCCTCATATAATAACTCTGACAAAGTACAAGATCAGTAAAAACTGAGCCCGGCATGGCCAGGTGGTTACGGCGCTCGACTCGCAATCTGAGGATCGCGGGTTCGAGTCCCCGTCACACCAAACATGCTCGCCCTTTCAACCATGGGGGCGTTATAATGTGATGGTCAATCCCACTATTCGTTGGTAAAAGAGTAGCCCAAGAGTTGGCGGTGGGTGGTGATGACTAGCTGCCTTCCCTCTAGTCTTACACTGCTAAATTAGGGACGGCTAGCGCAGATAGCCCTCGTGTAGCTTTGCGCGAAATTCAAAACAAACAAACAAACAGTAAAAACTTTACAGGAATTTAAGAGATGAATTAAAAGAAAGACAGGTAATACTTAAAGAAGAATTAAAATAAAAAAATAAATCAGTTTAAATATAAGATTGATGAAACTGTTGGAGACGAGCAGAAAGATTATATCAATAAGATTGAAGAAGTATGGAAAGGCTCCAATAACAAACTTTAAGTATAGCAAAGCTGTAATGACAAATTTAATTGATTCAAAAGTGAAGTAAAGAAAATCATCATTGAGACATCGATGACAGATGTTTAGAAAACAAATTGTTGAATGCAAAGAGTATACTAGTCACACCTTTGTCAAGAGTTCCAACTGAAAACACTATATACTACCATTTATGGTATAGGAGAATGTATTTGGTCTAAACCTATTACTACTACTGCTTTATCCCCTGTTACCAATGAAACTTTCTGGAGTGTTCCAACCATGGCATTACCAAACACAGTTCCAGAATTTAGCTGGTCCATTCAACATTGAACAATAAGAAATCAATAGACTATGATGGGAAAATACCATGGAAGTCATACCAGGCTCAGTTTGAAATCATTTCTAGAATTTTTGGTTGGAATAATGAACAACAAGTCACCATTATTGCTGTTCATATAAAAGGACCAGTTTTGGCAGCTTAAGTAACCTTTCAGTTGAGAGACTTAACAACTACTAAGCAGTGTTAACTGCCTTGCCCAACAGGTTTGGAATGTTACAGCAGAAAGAAGCATAGAGAGTAAAATTCCAGAGCAAGAAGGCAAATTTGCAGAAAATTTGGAAAGGCTTCTCCAGCTATCCTATTCAGATTCTCCTTGTAAAATAAGGAATTCCTTGACATGAGACCAATTTATGGATTCCATATTAGCCTGAAGCAGAATTAGTGACTGAGCTTGAATCCAATAAAGCTGCAAGTAAATAACTAAAGGTACCCTCTCCAAGTTATGAGATCATTAGTTCAAATCATATTGAAACATCATCTCACACTGATAATAGTTTAAAAGAACTCAAAGGGTTTGTTGGTTAAATAGTTATATGGAATGCAAGGAACAAACCCTAAGACAACATGTGTTTTAAGTATAACTTAATAAGATATATTACTAAAAATAGCAGACCAAAGCCTGTAGAATATAAAAAACTCTTATAAAAAAAAAGATACCAGAAAGAGAAAATTATTATTATACTTGTGGGAAACCTAGCCATGAAAGCAAATACAGTGAGGAATCAACAGTTCTATAGACACCAAAACAACAATACCCCAAGGTTGAGTGTTTGAACTTAACAAGATTGAATGGACAACAACAGGCTAATCAGACATAGAAAACATACAAGGCAAAGTCCAGCTCAGAATATTCAATCTGTCCCAAATGAAATAAGTTAATTGCTTAAATAAACCAGTCCATGAGTACACATGTCTACTGAAGAGAAGCCTTCCAGTATGTTTAAGTGGCATGGGTTCTATATGACTATAGTTTAATCCAAGTTGATAATAAAAGGTGGGAATTGCCTCTAGATATGAGAAATAATAGGGAGTGATGCAAGCAACAAGTAGACATAAGGTTCCAATAAGAGAGAAGTTAGAAGTTACCCTTACTGTTGAATACTTCTCTGTGCCTCATGGTGTGTGTGTAATTGATATCGAATAAGAGTACATATTGAAAACTGACTTCACATACAGACAGAGATGCAAGGTTAGGTTAGCTTTGAATAGCTTCATTGTTTACAACAAGGAAGTCCCTGTTCACAACAATATAATTACTGCACCAGAGATTGATCTTTCCATATAAACAAGAAGAACAGTCATCATTGTACTTCTGAGAAATGAAGTAGTCATAACAGAACTTATTATAAATTCATATTTAGTGACTTGGCTGTAAGAAAGTAAACAATTAATTGTGCTCTGATGGATTAATACTTGGTAGAACCTTTGTGGAACTGAATGAAAAAGATGTCATCATTAAGACCATGAACACAATAAAACATAAAATCTGAGTAAAATCTGGATGTGACATTATTAGATGTAAGGCTATACACATAGTAGTTCAACATTAAATAACCTTGGAAGGAGTCACTTTTGATAAACAAAGTTGAAGCTTTACCTAAAGACAGCTTGCCATCACATTTACAAGAATCATATTAGTGTAGCTGTGGAGGTCATACAATTGATCACACTTAGCAGTTGCATAACATGCTATTGAAATATCAAGACACCTTCTCCAGTAAATCTCATTAGTAAGGATAAAGAAGGAAGACTTATCAAGATTGATACTAGAAATTCAGCCTCATTATGTAAGTTAGGCAGAAGACTTTCACTTTCAAAACAGGTTGAAGCTTTCAAAGAGATAAGAGCCATAACGGAACAAAATGGGATAAAATCCAGTAATAGGCCTTGGGCATCCTCTATTGTACTTGTGAAGAAGGTTAGATTCACAAAATTCTGCATGGACTACTGATTGGTGGACAAAGTTACAAAAAGAGATGTCTATCCATTGCCATGGATTTCCTTTACTTTGGATATGCTACATAGATCAAAGTGAGTTTCAGCTTTGGATTTGAAAAGTGGATATTGGTAAGTGGAGAATAATAAAGCAAGTAGAGAAAAGACAATTTTTACAAAAGGAAACGAATTGTAATAATTTATTGTGTCATCAAGTAAATTATGTAATGTTCCTACAATATTTCAATAATTGATAGAATGTGTTCTGTCTGAAGTACTATAGAATGTCGTACTCATCTACTTGAATGACATTGTCACATATTGGAAGATCTTTAATCAAGCTTACAAACGCTTAAGAAAGGTTCTGGATGAATTTAGGAAATAAAACCTCCAACTGATTCCTCAAAAGGTGAATTTCTTGGGACAGATAGTCAGCAGAGAAGAAGTGTCTACAGTTCTACCAAATACCGATTCTGTTAATAATTGGTCAACATCATAGAACCCGTGTGAGGTAAGAGCATTTCTTGGACTGTGCTATTTCTATCATAATTTTGCAATATCGTTTCTGACATTGCCCATCCTTTAGACAAATTACTTGAGAAGACAAACAAGTTTTTATTACCTGCTGACTGTGGATAAGCATTCAACAGAATGAAAAATGAATTGACAACTACTCATTTTATATATAGATACCAACGATTCTGCAGTAAGAGCAGTTTTGTCACAAGCACAACATGGAAAGAACATGTGACTGCTTACTATAGCAAAGCAAAGAATGCAACAGAAAGGAGGTAGGAGATATTTCACAACTCGAAAAAAGTACTAAGTATTGTTCAACCTCTGAGTCACTTTCATCATTACCAACATAGACAAAATCTATGGGCTGATCATGCAGCATTGAAGTGGCTGGTGAGCTTTTGCAACCCAGAACGTGAAATAGCTAGATGGCTTCAAAAACTCCAGAAGTACCGCGTTAATATGTATACTGCCCTGGACGAAACCATGAAAAACCATGCATTTGTGAGACATGTATATATTGTGAGAAGAGGGAAGCATAAGAAAGAAAGGATTGCCAGACTAACAAAGCATGGCATCAACAAGTTATGATTTGGTCCAACACTCATTTCAAAAATGCTCAGGCAAATGATGCAAGTGTGAAACCAATTATTCAGTAGCTTGAGAATAGTGCAGAAGGATCCTCATGGCAAACAGCTGCTCCATAGAGCCTGAAACCAAGATGTATTGGGCTCAATGGGAATCTTATATTTGCAAGATGGCTTATTATGTTAGAAATGAGAAGACTCTAGTGGGCAAAAACAATGACTATAGTTGTAACTTCCACAATCTCTACATTCGGGAGTACTTCATCACTTTCCAATTTCTGGACACTCGAGTGCTAAGAAGACACTGAAATGAGCAAAATTACTCTTTTTACTAGGTTGGGTGAAAGGGCGTTGTGGAAGATTGGTATAAAACACATGAATTCTGCTGTGAGCAGAAAAGTCCACTAAAAACAGAATGAACAGCTACAGCAGTATTATGTTGGAGCATCACTAGAGAGAGCTGCTGTTGATATGTTTCATTCGATTCTATAAAGTAACACTACAAATAAATAAACATGGTCGGGATGAACTACTTCACCAAATGCCCAGAAGCATATGCTACTCCTAACTAGGAAGCAGAATCTCTTACAAAGAAATTCATCAATGAATTTGTCTCAAGATTTGGTATACGAGTGGAGCTTAAGTTGGATTAGGGATGGAATTTTGATTCATACCTTTTTGTAGAAATATGTCAAATCCTTGTTTTTGAAAAGACCAGGTTAACAACACTTCATCCATCTTCTGACAGCATGGTGGAAAAATGTAACGTGTGATCAAGATCTTCCACTTTTACTAAGGATTTATCATACAGCAGTGCATGAAGCTACCAGCAACACAGCATCATCAGTAATGATCAGGAGAGAACTGAAAGTGCCATTTGACCTTCTGTACCCTTGTTCAGAGAACAGTCACTCAGAAGAGTCTTATAAGAGATATAGAGAGAGATTAAGAAACAACACAACTGATGACATATATGGCTTTATTCAAGAAGAGTTTAAGCAAGTGATAAAATGAGAAGTCACTATGATGTTACTTTTGATAAGACTGGTTTCTGTCAAGGTGACATGGTATAGTTGTACAATCCCAGCTGCAAGAAAGAATAAACTCCAAAGAGAAGTATGCACTTGGAGGGTCTGCGTGTTTTGTTGAAAGGATCAATGATGTAGTCTGTAGAATCCAAGCCAAAAGTTCTCCATTATAGTCATCTTTGGAAGTGGAACAAAAGCCAACTGGGTAATTACAGATAAGAATTCATCAGCAGAAACTCAGTAAACTGAGGAGCCCAGAGTTTCTATCGAGACTACTTTCAGAAAATCTTGAAGAATGGCGTTACTTGTAAAGTCATCCAAACAACTACCCATGAAGGACTCCACAGTGTCAGGATGTCTAGTGACAACAAGGAATAAAATTCCATTCCATTTGTATACTATAGGTCTCAGAAGAGAAAACTACTCAAAAGAATTGGTTAATGGACAATTTAGAGTAGGGTTTTATTTTATTATGTTTGCATTAGTGTTATTCTCTATCTTTACATTGTACAAGATTATAATGGTATTGACTCTACCTCCATAGAAATCATCAAGATGAACACGATGCTATACAACATGACATGAGAGGAATTATAGTAAATCAATATTACATTTCTTCATTGTGTTAAGTACTACGTTCATAGTTAACAACAAATTATTATATCTGTGCGCTTCAAGTTGTCACTCTCTCTCTCCTGGACTCATTTTCTTATACTTACTTACGTGGCAGGGGTTCAATTTGAAGCGAGAGAGAAGACAAGAGACTTCTCTCCCCAACTGGGGTGCTCAAGAACACTTTGTTCCTCTTCAACCCCGCTCGTGGAATGTTAATTCTCGTGAATCCAGAGAATGTTTGAATGTTGCTGCTTTTGTGAGACACCAGGCACGGGTAGATGTTCTTGTATGTGTGGAATATGCGATATTTTCTTGATGTTGTATTAACTAATAATTTATTGCTGAATGATTAGTTGATTTATTAACTAATAGATAGATTAATCAATGAATTAACTAATCAACGACCCCCGGGAACCTATAAGTTCGATGACCCAAATTTAGGTGTGGGGGAAACCGGAGTACCAGGAGAAAACCCACTTTCACAGGCAGACGCCGAATAATCTATTTGCCCTGTGACCAAGCTGTAAAAAGAAAAAAATAATTATTAGTCTTCACATAAAACATACATTCATTCGATTAGCCATCGTGATTTTGTATGAAGAGGTTGTATGGGGATGTGTGTTTTGTAGGGGCGCTGGCAATCTTTACAGAGTGTGTTTGTCAGGTTGTTTCTATTTTCTGCTTTTGTGTAATACTTATGCGCTAGATCACTAAGCTTACTATTAAGAGTAAGGAGATTGATTATTTTGTGTAGGTATTTAATGGGGTGTGTTTTGTTGATTGGTGGGCTATTCTTAGTATCTTATTTTTGTTGTTTTTGTATTTTATCTAAAGTATTGTTGGACATATTATAAGTTACTTGACAGCCGTATTCTATGAGCGGGCGAATGTATGCTTTGTAGATTTAGGGTATTGTGTCTGCTGTGCATCCAGTGTTTTTGCCGGCTATTCTCTGTAGGTGGGTGATGCGTTTTCTGATCGACGAGTGTATGTTTTGAACGTGTTTTGTCCATCTTAAACGTTTGTCAAATGTTATGTCAAGGAACTTGATGTGGTTACTTATTTCTATTGGTGTGTTTCCAAGTTTTAGTTTAACGTTTTCTGTGTCTTTTTAGTTTTCTGCATAGAATTATTGCTTGGAATTTTGACGAGTTTGGTGCAACCCTCTATTTGTAACACCAGCTGAAAATGGCGTACAGTGATTTTTGGACTCGTGACGTGACCAAGATAGGCTGCAATATCGTCAGAGTATTGAGAATTATAAGTATATGTGAAATGGAATGTCGCTTACGAATATGATTTAAAGAAGTGGCGAAAGGACAGATCCCTGGGACATTCCGGCTGTAATGTTGAATGGTATTGATAACACGTCATTAACTTTAACCTTTGCTGTTCTGTTGGTAAGGAAGTTTGATATCCATCTGACTGTGGGATTATCAACTTTAAGATTGTGCAGTTTGTATAAGATGGCATTGTGTTATACGCTGTCGAAAGCTTTTGTGACGTCCAGAAATATTCCTAGTGTTAAATTTTTTTATGACCCACTTTGGTGTATTTAAACCAATGTTTAACCCACAAAACACACTACATTCTATAGAAATATTTTGTTGTAACATGTGATGAAATTGTAATATCACTCAGATAACTGCTATAATGACCAACAGTTAGTATAGTACAATGTGCTGTATGTCCTAGAGATTTTGCCAAATGAAGAAGCAATCAATGAACATCTTAGATCCAATCACTTTTGGTGAGTGTCTTATATGTTTTGTTTATGTGAATTTGTATTATCTGTCCAAATGTATCCCCCAGTAGGACAAACAGGAAGTTTCTGTACTTACAATGCTAAAATCCGGGGTTCGATTCCCCCTTGGTGGATACAGCAGCTAGCCCAATGTAGCATTGCTCTAAACAAACAAACGTGATCAAACATATCGATATTCCTCAGTTATTATTGCATTGGTTTGTTGGTATTCTGAAGAAACGTCATCATGTTTTTCCAATTATGATCTGTCCACAAGATGGAAAAGACAATGGATATTCCTCATCTGATGATAATGATTTTGCATAATCACATGATTTATTATTACAAGTCCTTTTAGGCGACCCCCTCCCTAGTGGCACAGCAGTATGCCTGTGGACTTACAACGCAAGAAACTGGTTTCGATACCCGTGGTGAGTAGAACAAAGATAGTCCATTGTGCAGCTTTGTGCTTAACTTCGAACAACAACTACCTTTTTAGAACTATCAAATCTTGAGAAAGAGATTTTCATAAATGCCCATATAGCATTTTGTATAATTATGTAAAGCAAATGAATGAATAACTCATTTTTTTTTGAGCATTAAGGTTAAATTTTAGAGGCATACAAATTACGTTCGTAAACTATTTAGGCTAAACTTAATCCTTAATGAGTAGTGAACATAAAATCTTTTGTTTGTAAAGCATATTTTATAATGATAAACACCATACATTAAATGTGATGTATAATATTAGGTCGTCAAGAAATTAATATCACGTTTTGGAACACTTTCATTAACCACCCAAAAAATTTACGTCGGATATAGTTAAACGAACCGCCTAAACGTTACGTTAGTGTATGGTATATAAGGTGTAAAGTTTAGTATACTATAAGCCCTTACAGTGACGGCACACGACAAGACACACATTCGGCATGTAACACTGTTTGAATACAAGAAGGGAAACAACCTCTCTAGCCACAAAGAATATCAAGGAAGTTTATGGAAATGTTTTGAACGTTCGTAAGTGTGTCAACGATGGTTCAGCAAATTTTGTTCAGGTGACTTTAGCCTTAAAAACTGTGATGACAGGGGCTGACATGTTGGAATTGATAA
>NW_013666109.1:224646-225706 GCF_000517525.1 Limulus polyphemus | reverse complement strand
CCGTCATACCAAACATGCCTGGTCCCAAGTCCAGGATGAGAAAGGGGGAGGGTTGGGCGCGGGGCTAGCAACTCCACTCCGTAAAACCAACCTGCTACAAGTAATTGCAACAACACCTTCCGTTGGCGAGGTGTTGTTGCGGCCCTATGCTCCACTGGGAGTTTACAGGAATAATAAAAAAAATACTTATGCACTAAATCGATATTTAAAAATAATTGAATCCAAAAACAAAAACGTCAAAATTTAGGTTTCAAACATCGGATATTAAACACAATCAATTACGGAATAATCTATTGTATATTTGTGAATGTATGTCTGTTTGTTTGTTTGTTCCCAATACAAATCGATATGGACCACTCTACAAATGTCAAAATAGGTTCATTAGAACTATCATTTCATCCAAAATGTCATGAACACATTTGATTTCACTTTTGAGGCCATCTGAGGTCGCAGGGAGACAAAATAAGGCAACAACTGGTGAAAATTATAGTCTTCATCATCAAAAATTGGTGAAAACACTATGAAAATCAATTTCAAACATACAACAATTGTCCAAACATGTTCAGTTTGCATAACAGCTATTCATCATCTTGCTCAATTTCCCTTCCACTGATTTCAGTTATTGTCAATACTGATTTCAAAACTTCTAGAAGATTCTAGAGATCTCTCCATACTACTTGAATATAGCAAATCAGGCTATATAAGGCCTGCATTTAATCTTTTTCTTCAGATTCGTCGATATTAAATTCAAAGATATCTCCATACTATTTGAATGTAGCAATATAAGCTATTGATTTCAAGACTTCTAGAAGATTCTAGATGTCTCTCCATACTACATGAGTGTAGCAACTCAAGCTATATAAGGCCTGTATTAAATTTTCTTTTTCAGATTCGATATTAAACTTCCAGCAGTGATTACTCAATAAGTGCCACTGCTGTACACCAGTATTATATGAAACTCCACCTCAAGATGGGACCCAAGAAACGAAATATATTGGCAGAAGCTCTTCAAAAGGTCGCAGAGTTCGAGAAACAAAGGATCAAGAAACAGCTGAGAAAC